>NC_067401.1:132999861-133299861 GCF_016432865.1 Antechinus flavipes | reverse complement strand
AGGGAAGAGAAGAGAAGAGAGAAAAAAAATAGAAGAAATGAGAAAAGAAGGGAGAAGAGGAGAAAGGCATAAAAAAGAGGAAAAGGGAAGAAAAGAAAGGAGAGAAGAGGAGATGAGGAGAGAGAGGAAAAAGAAGAAAAAAGGAGAGAAGAAAAGAAAGAAGGAGAAAAGAAGAAAGAAGAGGAAGAGAAGAAAAAAGAGAAGGAAAGAGAAAAGAGAAGAGAGATGAGAGGAAAAAAGTAGAAGAGAGGAAAAGAAAAGATAAGAGAGGAAAAGAGAAGGGAAAGGAGGGAAGACAAGAGTAAAAGAAAGAGATAGAAAGAAACAGAGAGACAGAGGTGTGTGTTGTTTTTTTTTAAGTTTCAAATTTGGGCTTTGTAAAAAGATCCAGAAAGCTGCTGCATCCTCTATATGTATCTTCCCTCACAATTATGTGCATGTGTGTGTATGAGGTTCAACAGTGTCAACAGCCTTTGTTGGATGGATATCAGTGGGGGATACTTAGTTACCACTGCTGGCCAAATTCCATGTTGAAGGCCTTATAGCCCAAATCTGAAGATGAGAGGGAAATAGAGATACAGAAAAAGGAGAAAAAAGATAGTTAGATGGAGGTAGAAAGGAAAATCTTTTCTTTCTAGTGTCAAGCAATTGAATTAAATTCAACTCTACAAACATTTATAAAGCACCTGTTATTGCCCAACCCTCTGGTACATACTCCTGACACCAATATACAAAAACAGCAAGGTGTTTACTTACATTCTATTGGGGGAAACAGTGGAGATGCAGATAAAAATATTTTGTTTTTTATTATTTACAAAATATTTTCAATGTAAATCCATTGTAATTGGGGATATTGGGTGGAAAACACTAAAGGCTAGGGAGAAGAATGAAGAAAGGTTTCATGCAGCAGGTAGCATTTGTGCTGGGAATGCTGGGATTTGAATGGGAGATAAGTATTCTAAGGGGGAGAATAGAGAACATTGAAACACTGGAGATAAACATTGCAAAGGCAGGGAGGTTATTGATGGAATGGCTTTATGGGAAAGAGAATATAGAGTGGATGAGGGGAGCAATGTGAAATTAGTCTGGGAGGATAAGTAGACATACACCAAAATGGAACCACAGAGGAATCCAGAGAGGAACATGGTCAACCATGGCTACTGTTGGAAGAGCAGAGAACTGCCATTTGTTAGCCGTGTGACATTCACTAAGTCACTTCCCTTTTCTGTACTCCAGTCTCCCACATTACACAATAACTACAAAGCAAGGAGTCTGTTAAGGCTTATGAATATGAGCTTTTTCTTAATCAACCAATTAATAAGCATTTACTTAGCTCTTAAATATATCATGTGTAATATATAAGATATAATATACTATATGATATTCATGACACATAATATATGTATGATATACTATGTCACATAAAATAATTGGCATAATATGACAATGACATAATATGTGACATAATAAATTATTCATTATATATTTATTATAAATATATAATAAAATAGTATATATATATATATATATATAATATGTAATAAATTGAAAGGAATTGTGCTGTTTGTTTTTGTTTTATTTTTCAGAGAAAAAAAGAAAAGGGAAAAGGGAAGATTTCAGAGGAATACTGGGGAAAAATTTCTCTGGATTCTCCCCCCCCCACCCACCTTAAATTTGGAGAGCAAGGACTCAGAGGTAGGAGGGGGTGGGGACATTATGCAAGTAACCACGTTAATTATTGAGCAGTTATGCTTTTTAACCTCTGCCCATATCAACAAAAGAGGACTGGTTTAGAAAGCTAAAAGTCCAACTAGAGAAGTCTTGGCCCACGTGTTTGGGGATTTGGCTGTTGATGGGCGCACTGGCTTCCCAGAGCGCTGCATTTAAATAGCAGAAGTGAAAAGAGGACCGTTCATTCCTAGCCCTTGAGAGAACCTCCAGCTGTGGTTGGAATACGTAACCGAGGGGGTGGGGGCATAGCAGGGGGAAGGTTTGGTATTTTCTTGGTTGTTGTTGTTTTTGTTCTAAGACATCTCTCTAGGGACTCTCCGGTCACCGTCAGTCCCCTAGGGAGGAAAGGGGGTGTGTATGTGCCGGCTCCTGTACAACCTGGTGAGGGGTGTTGCTTGGAAGGGGAGGCCAAATAAAAAGGTCAGAACTTTGCATCGGGTATTTGTGATCATGCTCTCCTTCTTGACCCCCCCGGGTTCGTGATGTGATGGTCAACTTCCTTAATTCATTTTTGGATGGGAAGCAGGTTTTTGATGGAGGGCCATACGCTCTGTATGTATTCCCTCCTTTCTCCCGACCGTCCTCTTTCCCTTAAACAAGCACATGATGGGGGAATTTTATGAAGTCTTGGGACTTGCCTAAAATGTCAGCGCAATCTGACCTAGGCAGAGACCCTGACTAAAGGCACAACTAGTGCGAGTGAGCATGAACTTTGCTCCAATGCACTGACGCGGTGGGGTTTCCTCCAGTAGGGAGTGGTGGTGGTTCGGGTCTTTCTCCTAGATAGGAAGGGGAACACTTCTCCAGGTCTCGCTTCATGTTCCTCCACTGGTCACCCTGTGACAAGACCCAGATTGCCACCCCAAGAGCCATTCACTGTAATACCCTTTCCTATTTCTAATTCTTCTAATTCCCACTGAGACATATAAGGATTCTCCTGAGGATAGACTAGCCCGAAAAAGGGGTGGCTAGCTGGTACAGTGGATAGAGCACTGGATCTGGAGGTCAAATTTGATTTAACAAGCTTTGTGATCTTTGTGGACGGATGATCCCGCTAAACCCGTTTTCCTCAGTCTCCTGGACAGTCAAATGGGGATAACAATGGTAGTCACCTGCAAGGTTCTTGTGACGTCAAATGAGATTGTATTAGTTTAGTGCTGTGACTAGGGCTTAATAATATTTATTTCCTTTCAAGGTCTTGCTATAATTGGTCCCATGAGCAGACTCACTACCACCCCTCTTCACATTGACTTTGCCCCAGGCACAATTTTCCCTAAGGACCATTATTTGTTTGATGAGGGTGGATATTCATTGCTCTCAGATAGGCAGATCAAGAAGTTGGCAGTTTAGTTTTGCTTGTCTCCCCCTTTTGCTGGAGAGGCAGAGAGTCGGGAAATCTAATCTTCCCGGGTTCAGATCTGACTTCAGATATTCCCTAGTTATGTGACCCTGGACAGGTTGCCTAACTATGTTTGCCTCAGTTTGTGAAATGAGCTGAAGAAGAAAATGGCAAATGACTGCAGTATCTCTGCCAAGAAAACCTCAAATAGGGTCACAGATAGTAAGACAGGACTGAAACAACTGAACAAATAACTGTGATATATACCTATGACACAAAGACAAAGGTAAAAACAGGCAAACAAATAAACCAAAAAACTCTAGTGCCTCCCCTCAAAGAAATGACATTCTATCTGGGGAGATAAACTCTGTGAAGAAATAAGGATATGATTAATATTTTGGAGAGGCAGGAAGGGCTAATTTGAAAGATCAGAAAAAGTTTCTATAAAGAATATAGACTTCTTGAGGGCAGACATTACATTTTTTCTTTTGTTTTCCCCTAGCCCAACACAATGGCTGGCACATAATAAATGCTTAGAAATGTTTAATTGAGCTGAATTGATTTTCCACGGAATTCTCAAACAGAATCAAAATACAAATATGAGAGCATGACAAGAACAGTCTTATCTGTCATGACCCTCCACCATTCTACATGACCTAAAAGAAGAGCATGGATGACTCAGTTCAGTAGCTACTAAACCCAAATGAATTTATAATTCAATCCCTAGTCATTCAAAAAAAGTAAAATACTATATATTGATCCTATGGCACAAATTAACTAATAAACATATAGGTCTAATAATTTTATCAGTCAAATTTCATAGCAAATAGGGAAAGGAATTATATATCATTTAGGGAACAGATAGAGTGAACAAATTGGCTAAAAAGATTTCTGACATTTATAGGTTAAGAAGATTCAGATCTTCTGACTCTCAGTCTGGTGCTCTTTCTAAAATATTTGTAGCTTAGCAGCAGGTCTCCTAGACACCCCAGTAGTACATTTTAAAATCTGTGTCAAAGCAAGCAAAGGTTTGAGCATATACTGTATGTCTTGATAAGGTCACTTATTCTCTTTGGCCCTCAATGTTCTCATCTGTGAAATGGAGAGGAAGAGATTCAACTTAGTAGCTTTAAGGCCCGAAAATGGGCACCTCCATGGCCCAGTGGATAAAGCACAGGACCTGGAGTCAGGAAGACTCATTTTCTAAAGGTCAGACATGGCCTTGGATAGCTGTATGAGCCTGGGTAAGTTAAACTCTGCCTCAGTTTTATCATCTGTAAAATGAGCTGGAGAAGGAAATAGCAGACCACTCTAATATCTTTTCTAAGAAAATCTCAAATGACTAAATTTGAAATGACTAAGCATAATGAAGACAATGGTATCTTATAGTAACTTGTCTTACAGGCTTGCCATGAGGCCCAAATGTATGAACAGCATTATTGAAAAATGACTGAATAAAAAGGTCTGAAAAGATATTACATGTTTGAGAGTAATAAAATCATACTCAATAGATAGGGTTAGGCTATACAATGGAGGGCCTTGGATATCAGTTTGAAGATGTGATAGGCAATGGGGAGTCATTAGAGATTCTTGAGCCAATAAAAACATGTTAAGGAAGAATAATGAGATGGATTGGAGAAGCAAGAGACTAGGGAAAAGAAAAACAATTAAGGGCTATTATAGGCCATTATAGTAATCCAGGCAATAAGTAGAGAAGCTTTGGAGGGGTGAGTGGCCAATCTTAAGATCTGCTGTTTTCAAGTATTTGAATGGCTGTAAAGTGGAAGAAGAGGTCAGATTTGATCTGCTCCTTCCCTGGGGTAAAACTAGAAGAAATGAGGTAAAAAAAAAAAAAAGATAGAGTCAGATTTTGGCTATTCACAACAATTAGAACTGTCCCAAAATGGAATAAATTTTCTTGGATGGTATTGAGTTCTTCCTCACTGAGATCGTAGGTGGATGGGTGGAGATGCTTTTACAAGGCTTTATAGAGGGAATTCCTGGTGAGTATAAGTTAGATAAGATAACTTTCAAGGTTCCTTTCAACACTGAGGTGAAATTCTATGATTTCATTAGTCTGAGGAGGTAATGAATTTGCTGGTTAGATTGGGAGTGGAAGAAACTTTGCCAGTATGAAGTCAATTTCTCCAGCTTTCTCAGCTCAGTACTGATGGGACACTAAGTATCTCACTGTCATGCAAAAAAAATGAGTTCAAATCCAAAGAAAAGGGAAGAAACAAGGAAATTAAATCTGGTCCATAATCTCTCAGATAAGTTATTTAACTAAGTATTAGAATTTGTTGAGGGCTATTCTTTGAGCATAGTAACTAACTCTCCATCTTCACTCAGGACTGAATTAGAGTAGATGTAAGCTTCAAGTGGAAGGGTTAGGGATAGACTTAATGAAATACTTTCCTATCTAAAAAAATAAAATTAAGGAATGAGAAATAATATACTGGGAGAAAGGGAAAGGAAGAGGGAGAATGAGGTAAATTACCTCACATAAAAGAGGCAAGATAAAAAGCTTTTACAGTGGAAGGAAGAGGGAGAGATAAAGGGGGGTTAGTGAACCTAACTCTTGTCAGAATTGGCTCAAAGAGAGAATAACAGACACACTTAATTGAATATAGAAAGCTATCTTACCCCACAGGAAAATAAAAGGAAAAGGGGATAAGAAAAGGGGAGGGTAATAGAAGGGAGGGCAGTTTGGGGTGTGAATAATCAGAAGCAAAATACTTTTGAGGCAGGATAGGGTGAAAGGAAAGAATAGAATAAATGGGTGGTGGGGGAGAGGTAGGAAGGAGGTAAATACAATTAGCAGAAGTAACTATGAAAAAAAATTTGAAGAAAATTTCTTTGATAAAGGCCTAATTTCTCAAATATATTGAGAATCGAGTCAAATTTACAAAATAGGAGTCGTTCTCCAGTTGATAAATGATCAAAAAGTGTGAACAATTTTCAGATAAAGTAATCAAAAGCTATCTATAGCCATATGAGAAAAATGCTCTAAGAGACTTTTGATTGGAGAAATGCAAATTAAAACAATTCTGAGGTACTACCTCATAATATTAGATTGGCTCATTAATGGGACACAAAAAGAAAATGACAAATGGTGGAGGGGATGTGGGGAAAATGAGACATTAATGCATTGTTGGTGGAGTTGTGAATTGGTTCAACCATTGTGGAGAACAATTTGGAACTATGCTCGAAGGACTATAAAGCCTAAGTCAGTATCACAGAAAGAGATAAAAACAAAAAGGAAAAGGACCTATGTACAAAAATATTTATAGCAGCTCTTTTCTGATGGCAAAAGAATTGGAAAGTGAGGGGCTGCTCATCAACTGGGGAATGGCTGAACAAGTTATAGTATGTGATTATGATGGAATACTATTGTAGTTTAAGAAATGATGAGCAGGATGCTCTCAGAAAAAACTGGAAAAATGTACATGAGCTAATACAAATGAAATGTACTGTGTACAAAGTAATAGCAATAATATATGATCATCAGCTTTAAACATCTTAGTTATTTTCAGCAAAACAATGCTCCAAGACAACTCTGAAGGACTTATGATGAAAAATACTATCCATCTTCAGAGAAAGAATTGATGGTGTCTGAATATGGGTGGAAGCATACTTTTAAAGATTTCTTTATTTTTCTTGAGGTCTTTATTTTTGGGGAAATCTTTATTTTTTTTGAAAGATGACTATAATGGAAATATTTTGCATGACCGCACAATCTATATCTAATTGTTTCCTTTCTCAGTGAGGTAGAGGTGAAGGAAGGGAATTTGAAACTCAAAGTTCTGAAAATAATTGTTAAAATTGTTTTTTTTTGTGTGTGTTATTGAGGAAAAATAAAATACTAAAGAAAATGTAAAAAATAAGAAATACTTCCTGATTATAAAGGATTATTAATCAATCAACTAAGTAATATTTATTACAAGTTTATATGTATTTACTATGTACTGGGAACTGTGCTAAATGCTGGAATTCAAAGATAAATCCATAGTCCTGATCTTAAGGACCTTACAATCTCCCAAAATAGAGGGGACAAATGTGTATGTACAAAATAAAAACAGGATCATTTGGAGCTAACCAACACAAAGAAAGCACGTTAAAAGGCTTCTTATAGATGATGGCAATTTACCTGAAACTTGAAGGAAGCCATGGAAGCTAGGAAGGAGATCTGAGGAAGAGGGATATTCCATGAATGGGTGGCAGCCATTGCAAATTCACAGGACGGGGAGATAGCATATCTTGTGGGAGGAAGAGCAAGGAGGCAGAAATAAGGAAGGAGAAAATAGATATTGAACCAGGTATTAAACTCATTGAGAAATGAAGAAGAATGTCCCAGTGGGGAAGGGGACACTAGATAGCAGTCATCAGAATCTTGATTAGGTGATGAATGTGGATTGAATGAATCCATAAAGAGAAGTTGCTGAGTAAAGTAAATCAAGGAGAGACTGGAAGCAGCAATGGGAGAGCAGAGAATTCCAGCATCCCCACATCAACCACTGGGTTGAACACTGGGCTTGGAGTCAGGAAGTTCAGTACAGATCCAACCTCAGACCTTACTAGTTAGATGACACTAGGCAAGTTACTTAATCTCTATTTAGCTCATTTTCCTCAAATGTAAAATGGAGATGATAACAGTACATACTTGTAAGAATCAAATCAAATAACATTTATATAAAGTGCTTGCAAAGAGCTTGGCAAATAGCTTATTCCTTTCCTTTCTTCACCTCCTCCTCATTTTTAAATGAGAGTATTGGTCTAGTTGTCTTCAAAGGTCTCTTCTAACTCTGTTACACAAGTAGAACCATAAGAAGGAATTCTTATGTCCTGGGCAAGTTCAATGGTGTATGTATTGGTGGGAGGTGGGGTTTGAGAGACAGACAAGGATGTAGCAGCACAGGAAAAGTGTGGGTGGATAGGCTGGGAAGAGAACACAGTCTGCCCCAGCTAGGTATGGTGATAATAGAACACGGTGGCCTATGTTCCAGAGAGTCTGATCTATGCTCTTCTATGTGATCACCAACCACCCAACACCTGGGAAGAGATGTGAGGAAGAGGGCATTGAGAATAAAAAGGCAGTATGGCAATGGTGGGGAAAGGCAAGCATGAAGAACAGGGAGTCATGGTGCCAGGATGCTGGGATAGAGCAAAAGATTGAGATGATTGTAACTAGTGAAAAAAATTTCTGTAAAGCATTAGTGTAGTGAACTAGAAGACCATTACAGGGAAGTAGTGTCTCTTCTGTATGGGTGCCTGAGGAAAAACTCTTATCACCTCAACTTAGTTATGATTCTGCCTATGATTGCATGCTAGTATTCAAAATCTGTTCCCTCCATCCCCTTCCCTCCCTCCAACTGGAAGATTCATGGACGCTATTTGAATGGATTTGTTGGACTATAAATTTCTCAATAGGTTGCAAATGATTTTTGTCCTGTCATTGTTACTGTTATCATCATCATCACAACAGACAATATCACACATTTATAAAGTACCTACTATGTGCCAAGAATTTTTGTTAACCTCTGAGGATACCAAGAGAAGCAAAAGCACATTTCCTATTCTCGAGGACCTCACATTCTAATACAAACAACTATGTATAAACACAATCTACTCAGGGTAACTGGGAGATAATTTCACAAGGTGAGGGTGGAGGAGAATGATCAGGAAAGACTTCTTATAGAAGATTGCATTTGAACTGAGATTTGATAAGAGCAAGAAAAATGATGAGACTGAGGCAGGGAGGGAGAGAATTCCAGGCATGAGTGACAGCCAACAAAATGCAGAGTCAAGAGTTAGTATGTTGTGTGTGAGGGCCAGCAAGAGGGCCAGGGTCTCTGGACTTTAGATTATATGGAGACAGACTTGAAACATAGAAAGGAGCTAGGTTGTGAAGGATTTTGAATAGGAGCAGAAAGGAGTAATAGGAAACTACTGGAGTTTATTGAGTATAAGAAGGATCAAGAGTGCAATGTGATTTGGTAAGACTTTTAGATAGGTTATTGCTCAAATGTCATTTCCAAAGGGGACGAAAGACATTATGGGATGCTTCTTGACTTGTGTGTGGATTGAAGGAAGGCAGAGTTGCACACACTTACCAGCTTCACTCTCTATTCCAGAGTCATGTTAGCAAGATCACCTTGATAGCCAAGAGGATTTATTGTGGGGGCCCATGAACTGAGGGGAGGGGGTTTGCTCTGTTGGGGCTGCACAGATGGTCTACCTGCACCAAATAGACTATTGTATGTCTAGAAAGTTTCTTCTGCTTTCTCAGTTCCCCTGGACTTCTTGATCACTGTGAGTGAGGCTGTCTGCAGAACACATCTTTTTTTGTTTTGTTTTGAGTGCCAGAGAGTATTTACCCCGTTGTCAGCATGTCAGCAGGGTCTTCCTGCTCAACCTCTCCCTCAGAATGGAACAAAGTATGAGTTAGACACTTAAGAGAGGGTGTTGACATGGAACGTGAAGCTTCATTTCTATGAACAGGCAGGAGAGAAGAGAAGCACAGGCAGAGTGTTTTCCCGGCCCCTGAGAACAGAGTCGAGCTGAGGCAAAATAACAAAAAGCCACTTCAAAAACACACCAGAACAAGTCACAAAAGCAGATGCGACCAGGTCTTGAAAAAGAAAGAGAGAGAGAGATAGACTCCGAAAACGCAACACCCTCATCTGAGAGCAAAAACAACTAGCAAAAGGAGCAAAGAGTCCCAATTGCTAAGAATTGTCTCAATCTTCTGAATGGGCCTGTCCCCCAGAGGTTCTGAAAGGGGCTGTGGAATGAGGCCAAGAGGCCCACAAACCTCAACTGAGTTCTGAGAATTTCTTGGCTAGGCAGGTGAAGATGCTGGGGCTGTCCCAGGGCATGGTGTTCCTGGTTTGGAGGGGAGACGGAGTTAGGAGCGGGTGGGAGGGGGGGGAGAGGTTGGCTGATAAAGTAAATTAATCCCATTGTGCCTGAGTTTCTGAGTTACCTGAAAAATGAAGAGGATGGAACTGGATAACTCCTGAGGGCCTTTGAGTTTTAATTTTGATTCTATACTATCTACTCAACTTTTTTTGGCTGCCAAATCACACTACTGAGTCACATATAGTATGCAACACAACACAATCTCCATAGGCATTTCCATGGGGAATGCTTTTGTGTACTATCAGCTGGACAGTTCCCCAGTGCCCTCACTGGGTCATGCTGAGGCCCTAGAGTAGGGAACAGTTTGAAAGGAAGATTTCCTACCTTTTCTCCTATTTCCTCAAATCCAGTTCTATGTAACATCAGCCTTCTGGTTGAGACATACACCAGACTGAACCTTCTCTGGACATCCATACCAGGGATGGGGCTGACCAATTTCTTTTCACTCCTCTGGGCTAGGACATTTGGGTTATGGAAAAGGGAGGGCAATTGAATTAAACTGAACATAAAGATGTTTATTGTGACCTATAATGTGCTGGAGAGACAATGACAAAAACAAATAAATTTCTGCCTTTAAGGAGCTTACAGTACCCCAGAATTGTGGAAATTTTTCATCTGGAGATTTTGCCATCTGACAGGACAAAAATTACCCACATAATAAGATCCCTACAACATTCTAAGGGACAAGTGATAATCCAGTCTCTGCTAGAAGATCTCTGGGAAAGGCAAAGACACTGCTTCCCACAATGGTCCATTCCCCTTTTGGAAGACTCTGATGGTTTGGAAAGTTTTCCTAATATCATTGCCTAAATTTGCCTCTCTTTGTAACTTTCACTCGTGGCTCTTAGCTTTGCCTTTTGAGGAAAAATGACCAAGTTCAATTCCTCCAATATGACAACCTTCCAAATACTTGATGGTAGCTATCATGTCATTCCCAAGTTTTTTCTTCTCCAGGCTGAACATTCCTAATTCATTCAACCAATTTTCACATGACATGGATTCAAGACCCTTCATCATCATGGTATTCTCCTTTGGATAGTTTATTAATACTACTCCTAAATCATGATGCACAGAACCAATCATAATATTCTGGATGTAATTTAAGCAAGTCAAAGTTTCCTTTTAGCCTTGGCTCAAATATGACTTTTTACATAGAATCTCTCCTTGTCTTATTTTTCCCTATCTGTTAATGGCTTCTTTCTTTCTCCTTACCACTACACTGAATTTATTTTGTATATAATTGTATAAAATTTGTGTATAATTTGTATATACAATTATTTCGTATATATAAATATAATGTATATAATTGTATATATAAATGTATATTGTATATAAATTTTGTATATAATATATATTGTGTATAATAATAGGTGTGTATAATTATAGAATATACACAACCCATGTTACATATGATATAATATAGACATATAGAATACACACAACACATGTTATATGTGATACAATGTAGGCATGATATAATATATGAATATGAACATGATATATGTAACAGACATGTAATATATAATATTTATATATACAATATAATGAAATATTATTAGATTATATAAACTATATATTTCTTTCCATTATAACAATGTAAACTCCTGAGGACAAGGACTCTTTCCCTTTTGTCTTTGTATTTTGTCTTAATATGTGTAGGTCAGCTAGATGGATAGATGTGGATAGAAAGCTAGGAAGACATCTTCCTAATTTCAAATCTAGCTTCAGATTCTTGCCAGCTGTGTAATCCTTGTCAAAAGTCACTTAAATTAACTTTGCCTCAGTTTCCTTTTCTGTTCAAAAATGAGTTGGAGAAGAAAATGGCAAACCAGTTTAGTATCTTCACCAAGAAACCTTCAAATGGGGTCATGAAGAGGCAGATATGACTGAAAAATTAGAGTTAAATCTCTGGTATTTAGCACAATACCCAGCACATAGTAGTTTGTTATTCAGTCTTGTCTGACTCTTCATGACCTCATTTTAGGGTTTTCTTGGCAGAGATCCTAGAAGTAATTTGCCATTTCCTTCTTTGTCTCATTTTATAGATGAAGAAACTGAGGCAACCAGCACTGCTTGTCCAGTATCACACAGTCAGTATCTGAGGCTGGATTTGAATTCAATTTTTCCTGATTCCAGGCCTAGTGCTCTCTCTACTGCACACCTCCCCCTGCCCCAGATGCCCAAAGACAGTGTAAGAATGTGTAGTAATTTCAAGGGGAAGGGACTAGCTGAGATGAAATGTGATTACTGAGGCCAAAGGAATAAAACTTCTAGACTAAGGGCTCTTAACCTTTTTGTGCCATGGACACTTTGGGCAATCTAGTCAAGCCTATGGAGCCCTTCTCAGAATGACAGTTTTAAGTAAAATAAAATACATAGAACTACTTAGGAAACCAGTTATGTTGAAATATAGTTTTCAGTCAGATGATCATTAAGTACTTATTAGGCACCCACCGTGCATCAGGCACTGGCACCAAGTGTCAGGGAAACAAATACAAAGAATTAAACTTTCTCTACTCCCAAGAAGATTCCAAAGGAGAAACCCTCAACCAGTCAATCAACGGGCACTGTGTGCTTGCAGCACAATGAATAGCCCACAGGGTTTGGCGTCAGGAAGGCCTGAATTCAAATTTTGCCTCAGACACTAGTTTTGAGACTGGACAAATTACTTAACCTCTGTCTGCCTCATTTTTCTTAGTGATAAAATGGATAATAATAGCATCTACCTCCTAACGTGTTGAACAACAAATGAGATAACATTAGTAAAGCCTGGCACATAGTTAGCATTTAATAAATGCTTTCTCTCTCCACTCTATACATCAGGTAATGTACTAGGTAAAATAAAAAGATGTTGAACTTTGGGCCAAGAATCAAATATATCTCAACCCTTAGAAGTTAGGGATGGCACTCTTGTATTTCCTCCCCAAATGCTCAATGCTTACAAATCCCCTTATTTCCTTCTCTAGCCTCTCTGTTCCATACCTTTTAACTCAACCCTACAATTGGATTTCAGGCTTTGCCAGCTTCCTTTAGTTTTCATGGCTCTTAGCAGCCAGAAACTGCATATTTCCCTTAATAGAAACCCTAATACTCAGGTTTCTTTCCTTGGCATGAAGGGTGGGAGCAGGGCAAACAACCAGAGTGCCAAGTGCTTGAGGAACCACAGACTCAGTCACTCTCCATCGTTCACTTCATTTTCTTTCCTGGGAGTGAGCCAACAAGGCAGGCTCTCCCTGGGCATAGACCTGCTGCCCTTGCAAGAAGCCTCCTCTGACTTTCACACTTTCTCCCACTCAGCATCTCAACCTCCCACTCTTTGAACAGATTTTTGCTGATTGCTATTTTTTTCACTTTGCCCAAGTGTGGGACATTTGGAGGAAAAGCCTGATCAACAGTTTTATCTGTTTGGGTCAACCTGCTCTGCCTCTCTCAGATGTGTGACTGGAATGAAAGAAGTAGCAGGGTGCCATGGATAGAGGGCTTGCCTTGGAATCATGATAATTATGGTTAGAGTCCTGACTTCGATTCTCTCCTTTAGTATAATGCCTGACACATAGTAGGTGCTTAATTGTTAATTGATTGATTGACCAACTCAAACAAATATTGGTTATGAGACCACGGGAAAGTCATGGAGCCATATGTGACCATCAAATCTCTAACATGCATAATTAGTATCCCTGGAGGAGCTCTTTACACTGATTAAAGATAATGGGTTTGGACCAAATAGAACTGATGCATATTGATATTTTATAAAATGGACATGTTAAAAAAAAACATGAATTCCCATCAGTAGATTTGAGTATCATTAAGTATCAGCAGTTGGTCACCTTTAACCCTAAGGATTCAGAACCTCTGTGTGGTAAGGTCAATAACCTGTGGGAACGCTGTGGGCATCATTGACGGGAAATCTCTCTTTTACCACATTATTTTGGGTTCTGCTGAAGCTCAGGAAGATGAGGTTTGTGTGTGTGTGTGTGTGTGTGTGTGTGTGTGTGTGTGTGTGAGAGAGAGAGAGAGAGAGAGAGAGAGAGAGAGAGAGAGAGAGAGAGAGATATCACTCCAATGCCATTGTAACTTCCTGAAGGGCAGAGGCCCTTGTTTAATTTTTGAGAATCATAGAACCAGAGATTTAGAATTGAGAGAGACTAGAGACTTTAGAGGTCATGTAATCCATTCCTCCCCCATCTCATTAGGGGATTAAGAAATTGTGACCTAGAGGAATTGAGTAATTTGTCCAAAGTGAACAGATTTGAAACTCCTGTCTCACTTCAAATCTAGAACTCTTTCCACTGAATCATACCCCCAGGGCATTGAAAATGCTTGATTACAAATTTGTTATTGTTTTCTTACTGGTTTTGGAGTGAACACAGGAAAGGAGCTTTATTATATGTCAGGTACTGTGACAAATGCTTCACATATATGATCTCATTTTGTCCACATCACAATCCTAGGAGGCAGGGCTATTGTTGTACTCATTTTATTGTGAAATGAACTGAGGAAACTGAGGCCTATAGTTTAAATGACTTGCTCAGAATCACACAGCTAGCAAGTTTTTGAATTCTGATTTTAATTCAGGTCTTCTTGATTCTAAGTTCAGCACTCTGTCACTGAACCACCTCACTTGCCTTGGAGCAAACTTTGATAGAATAAAATTAGGGAAAAGGCTCTTTATAGTTCCTATCCTGCCTGTTCTTCTTTCCTTTCTGAAACACAGAGAGTATCACAGAAATTGCCTCTGGATACCCCAAATCAGTCTAGTTTATCTGTTTGGGTCAGTATAACTTCAGATTGATCTTTACAATGATGCAGAGGATATTCTGTATTTCCTTTCATGCTAGAAGTCCAGCATAATATAGAGGATAGGAGATTGGACTTGGAATCAGGAAGACTGGATTCAAACCCTATTACAGATATTCATTAGTTGTGTGACTCCAGGGAAGTCACTCAATGCCTTAGCTATAAAACAGTTTTGCCTGGTTAGGTTGATCCACCGAGAGGTTTAGACTTTTTTCCATTAGAAATTATTTATTATCTCATCGGGGGAACCCAATTACATATAAAAACAATTTTTTAACATTTCTTTTTAAAATTTTGAGTTCCAAATTCTCTTCCTCCTTCCCCACCCCCACAGTGAGAAGACAAGCAACTTAATTTAGGTTATATGTGTATAGTCATGCAAAACATTTCCATATTAGTCATGGTGTGAAAAGAAAACAGGCCAAAAAACCCCCAAGAAAAATAATGAGAGTAAAAAAGTGTACTTTTATCTGTATTCAGACCCCATTAGTTCTTTCTCTGGGGATGACAGCATTTTTCATCATAATTCCTTCTGAGTTGTCTTGGATCCTTGTGTTGCTGAGAATAACTAAATCATTCAAAGGTCTTGCATTATTTCTGTTACTATGTACAATGTTGTCTTGGTTCTATTGGTTTCACTTTGTATCAGTTCATGTAAATCTATCCAGGTTTTTCTGAGAGTATCCTGCTCATCACTTGTTATTATCACAGTAGTATTCCGTCACAACCATATATGACAACTTGTCTAGCCATTCTCCAGTTAATGGGTATCCCCTCAATTTTCAATTCTTTGCCATCAGAAAAGAGTTACTATAAATATTTTTGTATGTATAGATCTTTCCCTTTTTTATTTCTTTTTGTAATACAGATTTAATAGTGGTGTTGCTGTGTCAAAAGGTATGCATGGTTTTAGTTGAGGCATAATTTAGGGCATAGTTCCAAATTGCTCTCCAAAATGGTTGAACCAGTTTACAACTCCACCAACAAGTCATTAATGTCTCATTTTCCCCATATCCTCTTCATCATTTGTCATTTTTCTTTTCTGTTCTATTACCCAATTTAATAGATATGAGATAGTACCTCAGAATTGTTTTAATTTGCATTTTTCCAATCAATGGTGATTTAGAGCATTTTTCTCATATGGTTATTGTTGGAATCCTTACTAACTGCTAACTAATTAGAGTTGATCTAATCTTACAAGAAGATGTTTTGGGCAGAACCTGAAACAAGGTACTAAGTAGAACTAATTAATACAAGGCTTGTGTTCACACCTTTACTCATTGGAGTTCAATGAGTTCACACCTCCCTTGAAGCTCTTTGCGCCAGAGAGCACTATGGGAGAAAACCCACAATCCCTCTCTTGAAGGAGCATAAATAGAGCTTCAATGGGCCAGTCGAAGAAGTTCTTCAGAGTGAAGAAGCTACAAGTCGAGATTTCAGAGATTCATTCCATCTCTGTGCTGGTTGGAGGCAGAAGAAAGCAGAGGCAGAGGCTGAAGGACCAGACCTTTGGATTTGGTGACATTCGGAGGGAGCTCTTGGAACCAAGCAGAGAGATAGACCTCTAAGCTAACCGGGCTATATTGGAGATAATAAAAGATCTGAACTTATATCACCTGGCTGCATTTTGAGAAGAAAAAGCTCACCACATTTTGGCGCCCGAACAGGGACCGATTCAGATCCATCTGCTAACAGACCCCCTCAGTGGATTTCAGTGGAAAAGCTCCGATCCTGATTCAAGTGGAAAAGCCTCTGATCCTGATCCAGTGGAAAAGACTCTTCAACCCAGAAATTAGGGTGAGTGCAACAAAGAAATTTTGTTAGAAGAGTTAAAGTAGAATTTCATCTAAGATGGGACAGATATTTAGAAAACAGCCTGTTTCTGTTCAAGGAAAATGTTTAGAGAGCATTGTCAAAGTTATGGAAAGCCAAGGTTTAATTATAAATTTACAGCAAATCACTTAACTTTTACAAACTGTAAAGGACATATGTCCTTGTTTCTCTCTTGATAAGGAATTAGATCTAAATGAATGGAAATTGGTTGGAGAGGATCTTTGTCAATTCTATGATAAAAATGGGCCTAACTCAATAATTAATACATATAATGTAATACAATTGGCTATAAGAAGTTATTTAAGTGATAGAATGATGAAAAGGAAAGTACAGGAGGAAGAAGTGCCAACTTTACTAGGTGAAAAGGAGGACAAATCAGATGAGAATGGAGTTAATTACAATTCTGAGTATGATACTTCACAGCAGGAGGAATTAGGTGATTCCACATCTCATGACCCTCCCCCCGCAATTAACCCTTCATGGGTGGAACAAGGGGGAGGGAGAGAGACAGAAACACAGTCAGCTTCTCCTGTAAAGCAGAATTTGACAAGATTAGAAAAAGCATTAATTAAAGCAAAAAATGAAGGAGAAGATATATCTGATTTTATAAACGCATATCCTGTGATTGAAAGGATTGACTCTTCAGGTCAAAAAGAGAGAAGATACACTCCTTTTAATTTGGAAAAAATTAAAGATTTGAAAAAGGGTTGTACTCTTTATGGGGCTACATCATCTTATGTGAAGATGTTACTAGATAATTTGTCTTATGAAATCCTAACCCCGAATGACTGGAAATCCATAGCGAAAACTTGTCTAGAACCGGGACAAAATTTATTGTGGCTTTCAGAGTTTCATGAATTATGTAGGATTCAAGCCCAACGCAATAGGCAAACAGGAGCTATTGTACAAGTTGCTTTTGACCAACTAGCTGGAGAAGGTCAGTATGCAGAGAGTTCAGAACAGATTTATTATCCCATAACAGTGTATGAGCAAATTTCTAAGGCTGCAATAAAAGCTTGGAATTCTCTCCCTGGACAGAAAGATGGAAATAATGCTTTCACAAAAATAGAGCAAGGTCCCAATGAACCTTTTGCAGATTTTGTGAGACGATTGCAAACAGCTGTAATAAGAACCATTGGAGACAATGCAGCAACAGAAATAATGACTAGACATTTGGCTAAGGAAAATGCCAATGAGGTTTGCAAGAGAATTATATGGGGGCTAGACAAAGATGCTTCTTTGGAGGAGATCATAAGACGCTGTGCCACAGTGGCCACAAATGCTTATTATGGCCAAACTATGATGAACATGGAAAGACAAGGTCCTTGTTGGCAAAGGAATTCTAGAGAAACTCGTCGATGTTTTCAAAGTGGAAAAGTTGGACATTTGAGAGCTCATTGTAGAAATGGAGATAGAGTGAGAAGACAGGGTGAGAGAAAACCCAAAACCCCATGTCCAAAATGTAACGGAGGCTTTCACTGGGCCTCTAAATGTATATTGACCCAGAGGAATGAGAGGCAGGACCCAGCTCCAAAGTATCAATCAAAGGACAGGTGGGGCATGATAGCAGCTGAGGTTATACCCAGAGAGACTTTAGAAATTCAGAACTCTGATGTCATCAACCAACAGAAAAGCAATCAGGATTACAGTTGGGAAGAATACAGGCCTTTTAAGACAACAAGACAATATCCAATGCAAACAACTCCAATGTAATTACCAGATGATGAGGAGAAATCCCGAATTTGGTAAATAGAAGGGAATTAGATTAACTGCTTGGGGAAGAGGATCTGCTTATATTTCCACAGATGGAGAAAGAATCAAATAGCTGACAAGGAGACTGTTAAAAAGACTTTTAAAATCTTCAGGAATCATTGGATTTCCTAACACAAGATGAAACTGTTTTAGTTCTTGAAAAACCAGCAAGAATCATTGGGTTCCCTGAGATGAAAAATTGTTGATGAGACCTTTTGCAGTACTTCAGAGCTTACAAGAATTATTAGATTCCTGGCACGTGAACTAATGGACAATGGATTGCTTATGGACTATTTCTAGGACTTATGGACATGTGTAAATCTTCAGGTTGATTCATGTTGTTACATTACTACTAACCTGTGTTATATTGCTATGTGCTTATGTAAATTATGTATAATGCCTCCCATATTGATGGATTTATGTATACCATGTATATCGGTTACAAAGTTCTGGCCCATATTGATGGATTTATGTGTACCCCTTCAGAAACCCACTAATCTGATTAGATTTCCTATTTCCTTTGGTGTTTTCATTTAACAAAAGAAAGGGGGAGATGTTGGAATCCTTACTAACTGCTAACTAATTAGAGTTGATCTAATCTTACAAGAAGATATTTTGGGCAGAACCTGAAACAAGGTACTAAGTAGAACTAATTAATACAAGGCTTGTGTTCACACCTTTACTCATTGGAGTTCAATGAGTTCACACCTCCCTTGAAGCTCTTTGCGCCAGAGAGCACTATGGGAGAAAACCCACAATCCCTCTCTTGAAGGAGCATAAATAGAGCTTCAATGGGCCAGTCGAAGAAGTTCTTCAGAGTGAAGAAGCTACAAGTCGAGATTTCAGAGATTCATTCCATCTCTGTGCTGGTTGGAGGCAGAAGAAAGCAGAGGCAGAGGCTGAAGGACCAGACCTTTGGATTTGGTGACATTCGGAGGGAGCTCTTGGAACCAAGCAGAGAGATAGACCTCTAAGCTAACCGGGCTATATTGGAGATAATAAAAGATCTGAACTTTTATCACCTGGCTGCGTTTTGAGAAGAAAAAGCTCACCACAATTATAGATAGCTTTGATTATTTCATCTGAAAACTGACTTTTCATATCTTTTGACCATTTATCAATGGGGCTCTAATTTTTATACAGTTGACTCAGATTTCTGTAATTTGAGAAATGAAACCTTTATCAGATAAATTGGTTTCAAATATTTTTTCACAGTTATGATGGCTAACTGTATTTTCCTTCATCCTGTTTCTCCCCTGTTTATTTTAGTCTCTCTTCTTACTCCAAAAATGTTTTGCTTCTGACCATCACCTCCACTAATCTGCTATCCTTTTGATTAGCCCCATCTACTTTCTTTTATTCCTTTCCTCTCCTGCTTCTCTACAGGATAAGATATATTTCTATACTCAATTGATATGTATGTTATTCCCGCTTTGAGCCAATTCTGATTGGCTCCCTCATCAGTGAAAGTGAACTTTCACTTCAAAAGCTCTTTCTTGCCTTATTTAGGTGAGATATTTTACCATTTTATTCCTCCCTTTCCCTTTTTTCCAGTGCCTTCCTCTTTATTAACCCATAATTTTATTTTTTAGATGCCATCCCTTCATATTCAACTCACACCTAGGCTCTCTGTCTATACATACTTCTTCTTATTGTCCTAATAATGAGAAATTTTGAATGAGTTATAAGTATCACCTTCTCCTGTAGGAATGTAAACAGTTTGACCTTATTGAATCTCTTATGATTTTTCTTTCCTGTTTACTTTTTTATGTTTCTTCTGAGTCTTGTTCTTGAAAGTCAAATTTTCTATTCAGCTCTGGTCTTTTCATCAAGAATGCTTGAAAATCCTCTCATTTGTTGAATATACATTTTTTCCCCCTGAAGAATTATATATGAAGAATGGGTAAGTGATTCTTGGTTGGAATCTTAGCTCTTTTACCCTCTAGAATATCATATTCTGAGCCCTTAATGCTTTTAGGTAGAAGGCGTTAAACTTTGGGTTATCCTGACTATGACTCCATGATACTTTGTTTCTTTCTGGAGGCTTGCTATATTTGCTTCTTGATCTGGGAGATCTGGAATTTGGCTACAATATTCACTGGGAGTTTTCATTTGGAGATCTCCTTCAGAAGTCGAGTGGTAGATTCTTCCAATTTCTATTTTGCCTTCTGGGTTTAGAATATCAGAGCAGTTTTCCTTGATAATTTCTTGAAAGGCAATATCTAGATTCTTTTTTTTTCATCATGACTTTCCTGAATAAATATTTTAGATCAGTTGTTTTCCCAACGAAATGTTTCACAGTCTTCTATTTTTTCATTTTTTTGATTTTGTTTTTATTGTTTCTTGATGTCTTATAAAATCATTAGCTTTCACTTGCCCAATTCTAATTTTTAAGGAATTATTTTCTTCAGTGAATTTTTGTGTCTTCTTTTCCATTTGGCCAATTATAGTTTTTTAAGGAGTTGTTTTCTTCAGTGGATTTTTTGTATATCTTTTTCCATTTGGCCAGTTTTGCTTTTTAAGGCTTTCTCATCTCCATTGTTTTTTTGAGCATCTTTTATGATTTGATCTATTCTGTTTTTTAAAATTCTATTTTTAAGGTGTTATTTTCAAGTGTTATTATTTTCAGTATTTTTGTGTCTTCTTTACCAAGCTGTTGACTTTTTTCATTTTTTTTTCTTGTATCACTCTCATTTCTCTTTTTTTTTTTCTTACTTTATTTTAAAAATTCTTTTTGAGTCCTTCCATGTTCTAAGATCAATTCATATTTTTCTTGGAGGTTTAGGAGTTTTGACTTTGTTGTCTTGAGCTTGTGTTTTGATCTTTCTTGTTACCATAGTAACTTTCTATAGTCAGAATTATTTCATTATTTTTTTTATTTTGCTGAGGCAATTGGGATTAAGTGACTTGCCCAGGGTCACATAGCTAGGAAGTGTTAAGTGTCTGAGGGCAGATTTGAACTCAGGCCCTCCTGACTTCAGAGCTAGTGCTCTGATACACTGCACTATAGTCAGATTTTTTCCCCCATTATTTACTCATTTTTCCCAGTTCATTTCTTGACTTTTAACTCTTTGAAGAAGTGGGACTCTAATGGAAAATGGAAGACATATTGTTTCAAGCTTCAGGGGTTTTGTGCAACCGTTTTCAGAGATACTTCTAGGGACCTGTATAAATGTTTAGTTCTTCCATGGTGGTATGATCTAAGAAAAGGTGTGTTTATGACTTTCTTGGCTTGTGACCTGGTCTGTGAGTGACCACAAGCACTCTTTTCTTTCCTGAAACTGTGAGGAGGGCCCCTGCTCCACTATGGCTGCAAAGTTCTGGTATGCTAGTGCCCTCCTTACTCTGGAAGTGCCATACTATGACCCAAATCTGAGTACAGACAAAGCAACAGTACTGCTACCAGTATCAGGAAAGAGACCCCTGTAATCTCCTTCTGACCAGTTGTTCTACTCCCTTACTGTCTATTTGGACCGAGAGCTCCATATACAACCATCACCACTGCTTATTCAGTTATTCCCAGGACCTGCTTCTGGTTTGCTGGATTCAGATCTGTGCTAGAATATCCTCCACTCTCACCCTGATACAACAGACTATTTCTACCAACTTCCTAAATTGTCCCTTTGTAGGTTCTGCTGTTCCAAGAGTTGTTTTGAGGCATTATTTAAAATTGTTTGGAGAGGTTTGGGGGATACTTTAGGAGAGCCCCTGATTTTCCCTGTTATTTTGGCTCATTCTACCAATGATTTTTAAGTTCTCTTCCAACTCCTTGGTGCCATGATTTTGATGCTTACTGATGCTTGGGGAACCTCTCCTCTTCCTTCTGACCTCCCTGGGGTATTTACTGTGCATATTGGAACATTTTCCAAATTATCCAATTTCACCTGATTCTTGTTTTTGGGAGAATCATAATGGGCTTACAAAAAGATCTGGTCTTAATTTTCCTTCTTGTTTCTTCCTTTTTTTTTTTTTTTCTTTTCTTTTTCTGCAAGCACTTCAGGGAGTATCACCATGGAATATAAATGGATTCAAAAGAGATTATTCTTCTAGTTTAGTCCTTGAAATTCTGCTTTTCCTCATCTATACCAATGCTTGTCACCTTTGGAATGGGGTAGAGGTGCTTATAATCCAAACTTTTAAATGGGACACAAATTACCTGTTCAGTTTAGGATACAATCTCTTCACGCACAGTTAAATATTCATATCTACTGTCCATCTGGTTCTGATTCTGTCTAGTAAAATCTAATTGTTAGCAAATAGGGACATACCTGGGTTGCAGAAGTTTGGAACCATCAGATTCACACATTTACTCACAGATAAATCAGATTTGTCAATAAACCCAAATAAATTATTATTTCCTTCCTCTATTCATTATAAGACTCTTCTTTTCTCCCATCAAAATCCTTCTCTTTCTTCAGGGCTCAGTTCAGCTATCCACCACATGTGTTATCTCTCCCTATCTCCCCTATCTTTTTTCACTTTGTCAGGGATGTCCTGGATACACATGAAGATTATTCACATAACCACTGAAGATGGAGGAAATAGATGAATGGATTATTATTTTCTTAATCACCTTCCCCCCCCCCCCAGTAATAACAAAAGCAGTGAAATTAAAAAAAAAAATCAATGTATCTGTTGTTCAGTTGTGTCCAACTTTTTCTGGCTTTTTTTTTGCTGAGGCCATTGGGGTTAAGTGACTTGCTCAGGGTCACACAGCCAGGAAGTGTTAAGTGTCTGAGGCCAGATTTTAACTCAGGTCCTCCTGACTTCAGGGCTGGTGCTCTATCCATTGTGCCACCTAGCTACTCCCATTTGTGTTTTTTCTTGGCAAAGAATCTGTAATGGTTTGCCATTTCCTTCTCCAGCTAATTTGACAGATAAGGAAACTGAAGCAAACAGTGAAGTGACTTGTTCAGGATTATACAGCTAGTAAGTGTCTGAAGCTGGATTGGAACTCAGGAGTCTTCCTTTATCCACTAAGCCACCTAACTGTATTTCAAGGTATCTAGTGCCTTCATACACTTTTTGCCTATAGGTATTTTGAATCACCTTCAAACTTTTGATCTCTCTTCTTAATCCTGAACCATATTTCACGTTTTTCACCATCTTTCCCCATGCTTCCTTTTGCACTGAAATCATGGAATACTGCATTATATGTTAATGGAATTGGTAGGGTTGTCCTATCAGGTTCCATATACTAATTCTCTGCCTTTTCATTGTCTGTGATAGTTGGTACTTGAATTGCAATATCTCCTTACTGGTCCTTTTTTTTTTTTTTTTTTTTTGGCAAATGTTTGAGATAACCTAGAATGGTGGACAATTGAATTCTGATGCAAATAATGGAATAATTATCTTGGAGTTAGAGAGTCTTGAATTAAAATCCTCCCTCTGCCACTTACTAGCTGGGTAACCTCAAAAAAATCACCAAACTTCCCTATTTTTAAGTTTTCTCATCTATAAAATGAGGGAATTGGATTTGGTTCCCAAAATCTAAGCCCTATAATCACCATGAGCATGTTAATGTGAGATGACCAAGTGTCCTATGAAATGATATTTCTTATGGCTTTTGGACTCACAAGTTTTGCCATCTCATTTATTTGCTTCTGCAGGAGAGGGAGTATAAGCTATCCTTTCACATAAGTGTAACTTCCTTTTGTCTTCTGGTTTCCTTTAGAACAACCATGTCAAGATTAATGGGATTCAGTTCCTCCAGTTGTGTGCCCACTCATTTCTCATTGGACAGAAGTCTCACATTTCAAGTGTCAGTAGTTAAGTTAATGTGAATAATCCCCAAACTTTGTGATCCTAAGCAGCCTCTGTCCTTCAGAAAAAGAAAGGGGGTGTAGAACATGGAGGGCTATTTTGTATTTGTCTTTATTTCATGATGGGTCATGTTTGGCTTACTGGGAATGAGCCTCTCCATAGTCAGCTGGGTAGACCTTTGGGAAAAAATTAAAGTGATTGCCTGGATTGTATTCAGACTCATATCTACCTGGGATTAAAGGGGTTGAACTTGGTCTCTAAATTTGTGATCCTGGGCTATTAAACAGATGTGTAGTTTTTTTCTTCTCAAGGAGAATATTGATGTCATTTAAAACACTAATTTCCCAATTCAGCTCCCTCTCTTCCTGATCAGAACCTTGTAGATCTAGAACCTTCTAAAACTTTCAATTCTGTGTGAGACAATCTTTGCTTGTAGTATTTGTATAATAGACTGGTCTTCTTCTGTGTCAGACTCAGTCACAGTGCTCATGGGCAAGTTGACTAAAAGACAGATTTTAAAATATATAAATTGAAGACTCAAAAGAATTTACTAAAAAAAAAGTATTTACTAGATAGAACATAGTGGTACCTAATGAATTTATGGAAAGCTTCCCACTTGGTTTTGAATCTTAATGACATCAGTTTTGAGGCCTTAATAGTCATTAATGACAAAATTAATCAGTAGTTGTGTTCTCATATAAAACAGCATAGGTTATTACAAGATTCTTTTGGGCAAGCATAACTAAAATGGTTTTTGCCTTTCTTTACTTAGCACATGCCCGACATATAGAAGATCCTAAATAAAGGCTTGTTGACTTTCTGATTAACTATCTTCTGTAAAAAATATCTTCTCTGAAACATATTGTGAAATATAGATTGCATTTCCAGATAAAACCTGACTAACTGTCATCATGACTTTTAAAATCTGAGCCTGTTTAGAAATTAGCATTTTAATGTAACTATTGGGTATAAATAGGCAATTATCTTGAAAAGAAGACCTTCTGTTTGAAAATTTCCCTATTGAGTGCTATCTTTTATTTATTTATTCTATTGTGTGATAGTGTGTTTTATATAGTGTGTTTTAGAATCTCAACACCAACAAATAAAATCTATTGTCAAATGTAAAACTGTAATGTTCTTTTATAGAAAGATCAGAAATACTTTTAAAAAATATTAAAAACAAGTTAAACAGAAAAAATAAATTAACCTGCACTTTTCATCCCAAGAAGATGATAATAAGTTAAAATAGCATTCTTCACTGCTCACTAGGTCATTGACCTCTTCCTCTGGATGGAGAAGAGAAGAATTATTTAATTGGATAAGAAAACAAGTACTTGAGCAGGCAGTACATGGGCCTCACAGAGGTGTGAAATACAAGTGTTAGGGATAATACCTGGGTTTTTTGTCTTTGAGCAAATCTCTAAAAAAGAAGTGTTGTCAACGTTGCTTTTTCTAGCCCACACCCTGCCCTAGCATGCGGCCTGCAGATCTCCTTTGCTCTAATTCATCTGATGGCTCAATACTTGGACTAGCACACACATGATTGCTGCCATCTAGTGGTGTCCCAGAGCCAGCTCTACTCAATTTAATGAAATCACAGAATTCTACATTTTTTGAATTGGAAAGACTTTTAAAGGTCATTTTATCTTCATTTTGTAGATAAAAAAACTGAATTCCAGAGACATTAAACAATTTGTGGCTATTATCCAGTGACTCCTAGGACATTCTTTTTTCCTCATGGAGGTCAGTCACCGTCATTGCTACAATTCCTGCCCTCTCATTAGGATATATCTGTATATCTCTATATCTATCTACCTATCTATAAAATGATACTTATGATTATGTATCAAATACTATAACTTCCAAGTTCCTTAATCTATTAAACCACTAGGAACTACTCCTTCATTTTCTTTTTCATTTATTTTTTTATTTTGGCTGAGGCAATTGGGGTTAAGTGATTTGCCCAGGGTCACACAGCTGGAAGTGTTAAGTGTCTGAGGGCAGATTTGAACTCAGATCCTCCTGACTTCAGGGCTGGTGCTCTGTCCACTGCGCCACCTAGCTGCTCCCTACTTCTTCACTTTATCTCAGCTTCCCACAAATAGGATCATGCCCTCCTTCCCAGCACTACACGTGTTTTATTTCCATGTTCACTAACTCTGAAATTACTTTATCTGATTCTAACTGATACTAAATAGTACTAGTTATATTAAATACTAAATACCATTCTAAATACATTTCATTTTTTTCTTCTGCTTTTCAATCCTTAACCTTGTTCTTTGTTCTCATTATGACCTTCATTTCTTCTATTCCTCTATTTTTCCCCCTAGGCCACCAGCCTTGTATGGGTAGGGGTCCTCAAACTACGGCCCGCAGACCAGATGCAGCAGCTGAGGACATTTATCCCCTCACCCAGGACTATGAAGTTTCTTTATTTAAAGGCCCACAAAACAAAGTGTTTGTTTTTACTACAGTCCGGCCCTCCAACAGTCTGAGGGACAGTGAACTGGCCCCCTAGTTAAAAAGTTTGAGGACCCCTATGATAACACCTAAGAAAAGTATCATTTAGAAAACCTCTGATCTAAGATATCTGTTTAAATTCACAAACCATGGGGCCTAATGTGAAGAGACAAATTTTATCCCAGAGGGATCATTGGTATTTGGTTTAGTAGGACTTAGAATTGAAATGGGACTATAGAACCAATAAACTTATTTATTTTAAAGGAACAACATAATTTTAAAGCACCTTAAATAAATTATTTAATTTCAACAAAACTATTTTAAATAAAGAATTATTAAAAGGACAGACTTAAGTGAGGAAAGAAAGAAACTAAAAGGAGTAAATAGAATAGGGATGAGCAAAGAGAATCAGTAAAGGGAGGAATAGTAGCAATATTATTGGATGTTCTTATTAGGGGACATTAGATAGAGAACAACAGGGAAAATTAGGTAGTTTAGGAAACAGATAAAAAACTGGATGGTGTGTGTGTGTGTCTAGCATAGTGATTTGCATATAGTAGACGTAATGAATTTTTATTGAATTAAACTAATTAGGCTGAAATTGATTCTTGGAAAAATTCTAGAACACTATTGAAAGGATAGTTTGTGAGCATTTAGAAAGGGAAGCAGTGATCACTAAAGAGCCACCAGAGCTTATTCAAAAATAGCTCATGCCTGATTAAACTTGTTTTCTTTTTATTGATAGGTTCCTAGAATGGTGCATTAGAGGAATTCTATTAACATGGACTATTTGAATTTCAGAATTCTTTCACATTAGACATAAGTGCAAATAGTCTAGATAACACTATAGTTAGGCAAAATTGCCCTGGTTAAATGAATGACCCAAATATTAGTCATTAATGTGTTGTTGTTGACTTGGTAGAATGTCTCTAGTTGTTTGATGTTAAATATTTTATTATTTACTTACAAGAAGGTGTGAATGACACAGAGCACATTCTGATGAGAATGACTGGGACGTGGAGGAGCCTGGAGAGCATATCATTAAAGGAACTGGATAGGCTTACTCTGGACAATACTTAAAAGAGAGGAAAAGGAAGAGACTTGAAAAGCTGTCTTCGGGTATTTGAAGGATGACTTGTTTTGCTTGGTCCTGCTGCATCAGACTAGAAACAATGGATGGTAGTTGCAGAGTGGCAGATTTAGGACTAATAAAAGTTTCTAATAGTTAGACTTCTTTGAAAGGAAATTCTTTCTGCTTTACAGGAGGTCTATGAGCAGAAGTAGTGGGATATTGTGGAAAGAGTATTGGGGTATTTGGGCTGAGTAGTGGCTCTGTTAATGACTACCCACATGAGTTGATTTCCTTTTGTAGTCCTCAGTTTCTTTATCTGTAAAATTAGGGCACTGACATACATAATTTCAAAGATCTCTACCAATTCTATTGAGGATCTTGTGATATTACAGGGGGGGTTTTTGATCAGGTCTGGATTGGATTAGACCAACCTCTAAGGTCCCTCCAATTTTAAGATACTAGGATTAGGAGCCTGATTCACATTTCTCTTTCTTTAATGGAAGGAACATGCAAATCTTTGTTGACTTCGGCATTTATATGGACCAGTGATCTAACACATTGATTCTATGTTTCCTCACCTTTACTTTTGCCCTTCTACTCCTCAGGTCCACTGCTTTATAGTAGCCAACTATCAGGATAATTAAATCTTGAGCCTCATTGTCATGGCTCTGTACCACATCTCAGAGATCCAAACGAGGGCTCCCTGATTATAAACACAACTTCCTTACCTTCTGTCAATTTTCCCTCCTTCCTTATTCTGAGCTTTAGCTTCTTCTTCTGTAAAATGAAGGGGTTGGACTAGAATATTTTAGGGTCTACCAGCTCTAAATCTTATGACATGATGTCATTAAATATGTTCTTTTTCTCCAAATAGCAAATTGGTTAATTAGAACAAAATGGTGAATTATAATAACAAGAAAAAATCAAGAAGTAAATTATTTTCAATTTTCATATTGTAATATATAATGTAACATGATCTTCCAGAGATTTCCAGACTGGTGAAGAAGGAACTATTCCCCCTAAAACTCTGTCCCTAGATGAGGAATGGTGGGAATACTTCTCAGGGTTCACTTTCCCTCCATTTGTTTAATTGCTCCCATTCATGATAGTAAATGTTCATTGAAAAGGCAGTTATGTATTTTTCTAACCAATCTTGGTCCCAGAAAACAGATAATAAAACACATTCCTTTCTTTTCATCAAGCAAGTCAGTCAATTAGTCAACCATAATTTATTAAATGTTTATTATGTGCCAGGCACTATGTTAAGTCTGGAAATAGAAATAAAAACAGAAAAATAGTCCCTTTCCTCAAGAACCTTATATTTTAATTGGGGAAGATAATACATAAAAAGGAGATTAAAAGGAGCACAAAGAGAAAAGTATATGGGATAGGGGCAGGGGAGAGAAAATTCTGTGGAACTGAAATATTATTGCATTCTGAAGCGGGATCAAGACATCTTTAGCCTGAGCCTCCTCCTTAAATGAAATATTCTGAGAACTTCAGTTTGGAATCAGCCTTCGGGTGGAGAATGTTTCCAATGTAAGAAGTATTTAAGGGTTTTTGAGCTTCCAGGTTGAAGAGGCAGGGACTATAGGGACAGAATGCTGCATACACCCTCAGATATGGTCATTATATTGTTGTTTTAGTTAATATTTACCCCTTTGTTACAAATAAGAGTTCATTTCCAGCTTGTAATAATGTTATATTTGATGTGTAGGACCCTTCTTGATGTCTTTGTCCCTCCCTGCACAATTGGAACCTGTGGAGCTTTGATCTGATGGGGATCTTGACATAAATATGTATGCAACAAAATTAGACAAATGGGGCACAGAGGAGATACCATGATGTTTAGAGTGGAGAGTTTCTCTTTGTCTCCTTTACTTTTGACAGGATGGACATTGAGAAGAAAAAACATAAAATATAAGAGCTTGAGGTTGAACCAGGTCCCAAGTTCACACCCTGTACTGAAGAGGAGGAGGGTCTGTGTTTCCAGATCCACAGTTCCCTAGTCTTTGGTTACTCTAGCCCTCCTAGATCTGAGAGTTGAACTGCCCTATCAAGAAAAGCATCACCATGGTGGCTAAGCAAAGTGAATTGTGCCTTTCCTATGGCTTTTGAATTCAGAGCAGCTTATGTGCCATCTGGGGGTTGCCTGAATTGGAGAGAGTCATGAATATACATGGTGGATGCTTGTATAGTTTTATTGCCTTTATTGATTCTGTGCTGCCTCCAAGCATGTTTTATCAACAGATAAAACCAAGGAGACGGAATTCCATGTTGTCAAAGTCACACGGCTAGTGCTCAGTGAAATATTTAAAATCAGGGAAGAGATAAAGTTTGACAGAAGTGGAAGGACATTCAAGAACTAATTCTGAATGACTCAAACCACGATAATCCACCTCCTTTCATTTGCAATAGTTGGTTAGCAAGAGACAGAACTGAGGGCAGAAATTATTTCATTCTATGAGAACCATAAGGGGCTGGCAAATTTCTAGCACTCTAGTCTTGAGATGGCACTCTGCTAGATTCAGTTAGCTGAATAGTGTCAGATCTGTGGTTAATGGCATCACTTGGTGGTTTGGCTTATAAATAAGAGATCTATGGGAGGAGTGGGATTCATACTCCCCCATGAATCAAAAAAGGGGAAATTGAAGGATTTAAGGGGATTAGGACAGTAAGTGGTTAATTGTGGGAATTAAAGGAACGACACTGACTCCATCTTGTGACTCATTTTTAGAGTTAGCTCAGTTCCTTTTCTGTTCACTTGTGGGTCTAGTCCAATTTCTATCTTGTGAGAAAATTTTATTCAATTGTGGTAATTGGGAGAAAACTTTTATTATATTGTTGGAACCCAGTCCTTAGTGGCTGGGAAATTGAACTATCCCCTACCTACGATTTAAAGATGCTTATCTAAAGACCTAGGACCTAGGTTATGTTAACAAAACCTGTTCAGATCCAAGAAATGATGCAAGGAGTTTTTTTTTTTTAAATAATAATTCATCTCTTCAGTTAGCTTTTTTTTTTTTTTAACTTTTTTGCATTTGGCCAATTGTGCTTTTAGAAGAGTTATTTTGTTCAGTAGATTTTTTTCCCCATTTGTCCAATTCTATTTTTTAGAAGTTTTATTTTTCCATTTCACCAATTCTATTTTTTAAAGAGTTGTTTTCTTCAGTAAATTTTTGTGCTTCCTTTTCTAAACTATTGGCTTCTGCTGCCCCAAAATTTTCATAATTCTCTTGCACAGCTGTCATTTCTTTCCCTCATTTTCCTTCTGTCTCTCTTTTAAGATTCTTCTTGACTTTTCCAAGAGGACCTTTTGAGCTTGAGACCAATTGATAACCTTCTTTGAAACTTCACATGTGGGCATTTTGCCATTGCTGTCCTTTTATGGGTTTATGTTATGATCTTCTTGTTTACCATAGTAGCTTTCTATGGTCAGGGCTCTTTTTTTTTTTTTTTTTTTTTTTTGCTCATTTTTAAAAGTTGAGCTTGCTCCTAGAGTACAGGGGAGATTTTCTCAAGCTTTTTCTTTCCTCAGGAGGACAGGAGTCTTTGACTTTCCACTGTGTTGGGGCTAGCAAGGCTGGGTTAGCCTGGCTTAGTTACACCTGTTATGCTAGGGCTCAGGGGCTCACAATTTGCCTTCTGTGGTTGCGTTGGAGGTCTCACAACTGGCTGCTGAGCTACTTGCCCTCTGAATTAGGATAGAGAAGCCAATGCTGCTGTACTTTGGCTAAGAGCTTTCCACTAGGTTTCCATGCTGGATTCCATATCTGCTCTGGGCCAAGTTCCCCTTTGTCCAATTCAGACAGATCTTTCCTGAAGTCCTTCCAACATATCTTAAGGTAGAAAATTATAACACTCTGAATGCTTGTGGATTTTGTAACTTCAACATCTTTTCAGAGGCTTGATCTAGAATTGATTCTGAGGGAAACTGGGGAGAGCTCAGGCAATGTCCTGGTTTCTCTCCACCATCTTGGCTCTGCTCCCCCTGCAATGACGCATTTCAAACAATCTATTTGTCTTATCTGAAAACTGGCCCTATACCAAACAGTTATTTTTTCCATATTCCTTTGGTTATATATAGACATTTGTGGGGCATGGGACTTTTCTTTTTCTGATTTCAGGGAATTATACCTGTTAAAGTTCCCTCTCCCAATTTAGAAAATCTTAATCTTAATTGGAAATCAGAATCCATAATGCTGTATTGTTTCTATTATTTGACTAATTGTTTTCAATGTATGAAAAGTCCATCTCTCCTTATATTCAGGGTCTAGGTCCTATTTGGCAATTGACATGTATTGTTTAATAAATCAATATGCTACGAAGATCAAACCTTTAATTCCTCAGCCATTTCATCTTTTACTCACAACAAGTTATTTTTTTAAAATGGGCACCATTATCCCCAGATTAACAATATTTATAGTATATTAATATGTACAAATAGTAATAATAATGGTAATCTCTGCCCATAGCAGATACTTTTATCTTCTGACCTGAAAAATTTACATTCTTTGTTATATATTATCTGATAGAGAAATGAAGGACAAATGGGGTAGATTGAGATAAACATTTTTATATATATGCAATATATGGATTTCTTTCCTGATCAAGAATCAGTTTCATATTCATGAGTTCAAATCCTGCTTCAGGGGCTAAGTAGCTGTGTGATCCTGGGTAGGTCACTTAATCCTGTTTGTCTTAGTTTCATCATATAGAAAATGAGCTAGAGAAAGAAATGGCAAATCACTCCAGTATCTGTGCCAAAAAAAATCTGAAATGGAGTCACCTAGAGTCATACATGATTGAAATGACTGAACAACAAGAAAACTGGATTTCTTTGGTTTGATTATACTTGTTTGTTACAAGGAAGAATTTTTTAAATTGAGGAAATCAATGAAAACAAAGTGGGAGGAAAGGAAATATGTAATAGGAAACATGTAAATGCTCTAAAACTGTAGCATTTTGAGAAATGAGATGAGAGAAGGTTCAGAAGAAGACACAAATAAGCAAGATAGCTTGCTTCAACATAACATGCTGAATTCATTATATTATTTTTAAAAATACAATGCTCAGATTTTATGATATTTGTGGATTTACAGGCCAACCAAAAATAAAAAATTAAGTAAAATAAAAGAATAGTTTTTTTATTTATTTAGTTATTTAGTAAGGGCAAGAAATAACTGATATATGGCCCGAGTGCTCAGTTGGCATCCATAATGTCAAGAGAACTAGAGAAAAGTATTTATCCAGGAAATATTTAACAACTGACTTGACAGGAAAAAAATCCATACATGACACACTTTCAAGTTTAAGCTAAATTATTAACATTTTCTCCATAACTTTTTAAAGTGTAGACAATCAACAAACAATCAAGCTCTGATTTGTTATGTTTGTCAATTCCCAAGGTATAATTGTTCACAATGAAAATTTAACAATCAGCTCTTATGAACAGGTTTGAGCAGACTCTATTACTTTGCGTAGATCCCCTGTGATGGATTTAGGGATTATCACAGGATAGGAAGGCACTGATAGCTTATGATACATCAATGGCATCTCAGATTCTTCAAGATGTTGCAACTTGGTTAAGATCGGGTCAAGAAAGGGAGAGCAGTAAGGCAGACTGTCTTGGAACTTCTCTTGTCATCTTCACAGACCCATACTCATGTCTCTTGATTATGTGATGTTGATCCTGGTCCCCAAAGACTATACCAATGGATGTCTGGGAGATTCTACTAGCCTGGAAAGTCCTGAGGTATGGTCCTAGAGACAGGATAAGCCTTAGCCTAGCTAAACAAGCTAATTATGAAGAAATTCATTCTTAGAAGATTGGACACTAAGTGTATCCTTTAGTTGTGGCAATCTATGAAACAAAAAAATGGCCCCTATTCCTAGGAAGTTCCTTAAGGCTATTGTGTTGACAGTGATGGAATGATCGAGAATGGGGCAAAATATTCTAGGAGACATAGTTTTTGGCCAGAGGTTTTTAACCTGGGGTCCATGAATCTGTTTTTAAAAAATTCTGATAACTGTATTTCAATATAATTGGTTTTCTTTGTAATTCATGTGTTTTATTGTATTTCTTTAGAAACATTATTCTGAGAAGGGGTCCATAAGCTTTGCCAGACTGCCAAATGGGTCCTTGGTAGGAACTTCTGCATTAGATTATCTATAAATAGTTATTTAATTTTTGGATACTCTGTGTGAGATCTTCATCCCATGATGATGACAATGAGAATATAGCTAGTATTTATATAACACTTAAAGGTTTGCAAAATGCTTTACAAATAATCTCTCATCTGAACTTCACAGAAACCTTGGGAGGTAGAAGCTATTATTATCCACATTTTACAGATAAGAAAACAGATTAAGAGAGCTTAAATGAACTATTCAAGGTCACATAACTAATGAGCTAATGAGGATAGTGAGTTTGAAACTCCAAGTCTGGAACTTTGTCCACTATGCCTTCTAATGGCCTTGCCTGGGGTAAGCAAATATTATTACTAATAATAATGAAAGTAAAAACAACTAATATTTACATAGTATTTATTACGTACCAGGTAGACACTGTGTTAAGAACTTTATAATTGTTATTTCATTTGATCCTTACAACAAACTCAGGAGGGAAATGATAATGTCTTCTTGATTTCTTTGACTTCAAGTCTAATACTTTACTCACTGTACCATATAGTTGCTATACCTGGGTAACCCCTCAGCAGCCAGACATTTCCTAAGCTGTTCTATTTATTGTCCATTTGTTAAAATGGATCTCTTTAGCTGCTGAGATACCATTCTAGACTTCCCTCAATCCCTTCTATTCTCTACTGGACCAAGGAACAAGACATAATAGTCAAGGATAACTAATTTACAGTAAAGATTCATTTATAAAATATGTTTAAAGAGAAAGGTTGAAGATAAGAAACTGAAAGACACCATAAAATGACAAGAAGGAAAACAATTTTATTAAAAAAATTTTTAAAAATTCAATTTTATTTAATTTTCAGGTTTAAATTCTCTCCCTTCCACTTTCCATTGAGGAAAGAAAAACAAATGTCCATATTGTTCATGTTCAAAAAAACAAACAAAAAATTCCAAATCTAACACATGCTTCAATCTGCACCCTGACTCTATAACCTTTCTATTTGGAGGTGAACAGAACATTTTATTATGAGTCTTCTGGAATTGTGGTTGGTCATTATGTTAATCAGAATCCTTAAGTTTATAGAAAGCTTCATGAGTAACCCCAAATAAGTTGGCTCATCCTGAAAGAATTTGTGGCAGTACAGTATTCATTTTATATATGCTTGAATATGGTTTTTTTTCTTTTGTTTTATTTTAGGAGACAAAGAGCTATTCTTCCTGGAGGGTTAGCGGCATAAAAAGCCTAGCCTGTATGGAATTGGTGTTCCAAAGGTTTGGTAGAATTTCCCCTGCCTTTCAGAGATGAGTTTCTGTTCTACTTTTGCTTTTGCGTGAAGAACATGGAGGAAGAGAGAAGCAGTGCTTTATTTTATTAACAAGAAATTGTATCTTTTAAAACCTTTTTGTAAATAAGGTTATTTATTACACTTTTATGATCTGTGATTATTGGATTGCCTTTCAATCCCAGATTTGAATCACAGGACTGGCCCAAGCTAGGCTGGCCCAGAATGACAATCAGAATTGAAAAGGGGAGCAATAAATCCATGGAAAATAGAGCCAATGTATCTGCTTGGCAGGGGTATTATGTGGGCAATGATCTGTTTTCCTCATTAGCTATAGTGGAACTGTGGGATTTAGACTAACACATCTCATCTGCTGTGTGGATAGGTGAAAGTTAAAATGGCAATTAAGATAATTAAGTAGAAAAGAGCAATGGGAGCCATGCTCACAAAGACCAAGATAGTGCTAGAGGTAAACCAATCTTGAAAGCACCCAGGGATCATTTGATAAGATGTTTCAGGTAGAGAAAGTTACCAAACAAATAGAAAAAAAATCGTGGACAATATTATTATCCCCAAAAATGTGATAGAGAAAACACTAATAACTACCAGCCCATATGCTTACTCTCTCATCTTTATAAAATCTTTATGAGAATGATTCCTATAGATATATTTGATAAAAATATGAAAAGGGAACAGGCTTTTGAGAATTATTTTCTATAACTGACTGCATCTTCATAGCAACATAGTTGATTAGAAGGCACAGAAAATACAAGACTCCCTAGTGTTTTATGGATTATTATTATTATTTTATTTTATTTTGAAAGAGCATTAACCTACATGAAGCAAAATAGTATCCTCTTTAAGACTTGTCTTTAAGGCCGTTTTGTCAAGCTGTCCCTCAAGCCTGGAATGCACTTCCTTCTCACTTCTACAGCTGATGGCACAGAGCATAGATTGCAGGGTCTAGAGAGGAAGACCTGAGTTCAATTCTGACTTCAGACACTCACTAGCTATTAAATACTGCCCCCCCCAAACCCTCTGGTTGCCTCAATTTCCTCAATTGTAAAATGGGAACTATAATAATAACATCCATTTTATAAGGTTTTTGTGAGGATCAAATGAGATAATATTTTAAAAAGAGCTTTGCACAGTGCTTAACTATATAAAGCCAACTATATGAATGTTGGTAGTAGTGGTAGTAGTAGTAATAGCAGTAGCAGCAGCAGCAGCAGTAGTAGTAATAGTAGTTAGTAATAGTGGTAGTTAGTAGTAGTAGTAGCAGCAGCAGTAGTAATAGTAGTAGTAATGGTAGTTAGCAGTAGTAGTAGTAGTAGTAGTAGTAGCAGTAATAGTACTTAATAGTAGTTATATTAGTTAGTTAGTAGTAGTAGTAATAGTAGTAGTAGCAGTAGTAGTAGCAGTAGTAGCAGTAGTAGTAATTGTAGTTAGTAGTAGTGGTAGTTAGTAGCAGTAGCAGCAGCAGCATTCTAGGGCAACTAGGTGGCATAGTAAATAGAATGCCAGGCCTGGAGCCAGGAAGTCCTGAGTTCAAGTGTGACTTCAGACACTTACCAGCTGTGATCTTGGCCAAATATTTTAACCCTGTTTGCCTCTGGTTTTTTTACTTGTAAAATGAGCTGGCGAAGGCAATGGCGAACCACTCCAGGATATTTGCCAAGAAAAGCCCAAAGAAGGTCATGAAGTATCTAACATGACCCAACAGCAACAGCAGCAACAACAACAACAACAACAACAACAACAAACAAGAGTAATATGCTGCCTCCTAATCAATCAACAAGCATTTGTTTCATGCCTACTTTGTGCAAAGATATAAAGTGATATGACGCCTGTCCTGAAAAGGCTTGTGTTCCATGGAGAGAGCTGTAAGTTGAGGTTGAGCAGGGGCTGGGAGAGCTGCCCTCTCTGCCTCTGACCAATCGGGTATGGTTGCTCCTGAGAGCTTTGGACAAGATGAAGTGGTCCTCTTTTTGGCCACTGAGTAATGAAAGCCAGTGTCTCAGTGAGTCTCTGAAAAAGAGAACCAAAAGGAATGCTGAACATTTTGATCAAGTTTGGTTCCAAAGAAAAGCTATAAGAAGACACTTTACTTTGCAGAGGTGGTTGTGGTGAGACCATGGATATTATATATGATGTCAGACTTTAAAAAAAAATATATTTTGGATAGTTTTGTGGAACACTTTTTCCTTCTTTTAAGTTTCCTTTAAGGAATAGTTATTTGAACTTGGCCCGGACTTCCTGTAAGTCCAGACTATATAGACTCCTGAGTGGAAAAGGGGATGGGGGAATAGCTAAAATGAAGATCTCCTGATCTCCCATTATATGGAGGATACATTGCAGGATCCTCTTCTCTGAGGAGTTAATCCTTGAGGAAATTGCCTTCTTCTCAAACTCAAAACTATGTGTGTGACTTCTTCCTGTGGAATATGAGCTCTGAGGATGAGGGCTGTTTCTTTGTTTTTGGATCTTTAATGCATATCATAGTATTTGGCATGTTGTAGGTGGTTAGTAAGTGCTTCTGTAGTATACTGTTGGGCTATCCCCTTGCCTCAGACTTGCAATTTGGAATCCCCAAGAAATACTTTCTGGCTCTACACTCATAACTATAGCTCAGAACTCTCCACCAATGCACCTACCACTTAGTAGTTAGGTGGTTAGGCAGTTAGAGCAAAGACATTATTGTATAATAATAACTTGATATTATAACATTCTCCTTCAAATCTAGGACCTGCTCTCCTGCAAATATATATAATATATATATGTATGTGTGTGAAAAAATACATATATATCTATACAGAGAAATGAATATTTTATGTAAGTATATGTATATGTACACAAAACAACACACATACAAAGTACATATATGTATATTTTATATAAGTATATATATGTGTGTATATAAACTATGCATCCACATACACATATACATATATGCACTTTGGGGAATCATATATATACATATATGTACATGTATACATTTATGTATCTGCATCTGTATATCAATGGGGAGAGAGATCAGGAATTGTGGGACTTGCCCCATGTAAGTAGTATATGTGACAATTATCTTCTTGTTAAAGACCTGTGGTTTAGCATTACATTTAAATATATAACATCAATTAACTTTTACAAAGGGATATTTACTTCAAAGATAAAGCAAGAACAAACATTTATCCTCCTCTAATACCTTAGAAAAGAGGAAATATCTCTCCTACTCCACTACTCCACCTTGATCTCTTGGGGAATAGGTTTAAAGGTTAGTTTAGTTTCTATATAGCATTGGTCCCACCAAATATATACTTAAATGAAATATGGCTGTTGAATGATCTCTCTCTCTCTCTCTCTGCTTCTCTCTGTCTATCTCTCTCACTTTCTCTTTTTCTCATTTCAGAGGTGGATGTAAAAGAGGAGTTCCCTCCCAACAAAAAAAAATGACAGAACTCAAGGGATGCCAGAAGAAACACAGAAAAGAAAGGTAGTTTTGAAAGTTATATGTTGAATTTATTGTATCCTTTTAAAGAAAAGCACTACATAATAAAGGTTTGTAGTTTCATGAACTATATTTCTATATTGTATTTGATATTACTCATTCTCTTTGATATTTGTTAAGTTCAGAACATAAAGAAAATTAAATGGGAAAAAAGAAGTTGTACATCATCTTCAATGATATCAAGTTGTCTCCTGGCATAAAAATCCATCTTGTTAGAATAAATATTTTCCTATTTATGCTGTTTGGTCAAAAAGTTTGAAATGCTACAAAAAAGGGGAAAGGTAGGAAAAAAGGAAGGAAGTAAAGAAGAAAAAAGTGATAAAGAGAAAGAAAAGAAATAAGAAAGAAAAGAAGAAAAAAGAAGGGAAGAAGGAAAAGGAAGTGGTCTGGTCAACCATATATGTTATTGGAATTGCCTTGAATCACCTCATTGATGAAAAGAGCTAAGCCCATCGCAAGTGGATCATCATATAATCTTCTTGTTACTATGTACAATGTTTTCTTGGTTCTGCTCACTTCATTCAGCTTCAGTTCCTGTAAGTCTCTCCAGGTTTTTCTGAAGTCAAACTGTTCATCATTTCCTACAGAACAGTAATATTCTATTACATCCATATGCCGTAACTTATTCAGCCATTTCCCAAATGATGGACATCCTCCCAATTTCCAATTCTCAGGATCAGCTCTTTATCCACTATGTCACACTACCTCAACATTCTTCATTGTTATTATAATCCAGTATAGAGGCCAAGATCTAGAAATTCATGAAAACATGTTCTTTAGCAAAGGTCTGGCCCTATTATATTAAGGATGATTTTCCTTTATTTGCCCTACATTTTCTTTTTATATTTATTGTCCTGATTTTTACTAGAAAAACCCTGTTTGCAAGTTGGTGGTACAGTGAATAGAATGTTAGCCCTGGAATCAAATTCAACCTCAGATACTTAGTGGCTGTGTGATCCTGGGTAAGTCACTTCACCTTGTTTGCCTCAGTTTCCTCATCTGTAAAATGAACTGGAGAAGGAAATGGCAAACCACTCCTTTGTCAAGAAGAACCCTCAAAAGGGTCATGAATTGGATATGACTGAAATGATTGAATAACAACAATAATCCTCCCAGTCCAGACAGAGATGTCTTAGAGCAAAGAAGAGGGCTTTGATTACCTAGTCCTGTTGTCTGGAATGGTAAACCATAGGAAAGGTCTTTGAACATATTTCTTTGGGTCATTCATAAAATAAATAGCACAAGAATTTCCATAAGCCCTCATGACTGACAGTATAAAGGCCTTGGTCAGATCTACAAATGTATACAGACCTCTGTTATGCTCCTGGAATTTTTCTTGGAGTTGTGGGCAATAAATACAATATTGACTGTCCTTGGTCCCTTCTGAAGTCACACTGGCTCTCAGATAGATGACTTCTTTTAGGCTAGGGTCAAGAGGACTCTGGCAAGAATTTTGCTAGCAGCTGACTAAGAGAGAGCCCCTCCCACCATGATTGTCACGGGACCATCAATTCTCTTTACCTTTATAAAGATGGACAATGGAGACATCCTTGAATACTTGGGACATACCTTGTTCTTACCATAGAATGTGGAAAATTTCCATCAGCTTTTGTATGAGCATGGGACCTCCTACCTTGTAAATCTCAGCTGGAATACAATCAGCACTCAGTGCTTTGCCACATGAAAGTAGTCTAATGACCGTTCAAAACTTCTCTTCAGTTGGAATTTCAGCTAGGGAGTCGTTGATTTCAACTTGAGGTAAGTTGTCAAGAGCTTCAGCATTAATGATGGTCTGTTGAGAACAGTATGGAAGTGGTCAGCCCATCTCTCCAGGACCGTGTCCTCATCACTAATCAGTGTGACACTATCAGCACTGAGTAGTTGAGATGGGCCATAACTCTTTGGCCCATAAGTAGCCTTCAGTGTATCATAAAAACACTTTGGATTGTTCCTACAGAGCCCTTGTGCTGACTTTATTGTTGTATGCCTGTGAAACCTAGACGGTATGCCATCGCCATGCCAGGAAACTGAATCACTTCCATTTGAATTGTCTTAGGAAGATTATGAAGATTACCAGACACTGAGGTCCTTTCTCAAACTAAATTCCAACCATTCCAACTCTATTGCAGAGAGTGCAACTCTGTTGGACCGGGCACATTGTTTAAATGCCAAAAATACACTCCTCAAAATATTATTTTATGGATAATTCATACATAGCAAGCACTCTAAAGTGGTCAGAAAAAGTGATGCAAGTTCACTTTCGAGGGCTCTCTTAAGTACTTTAGAATCGATTATATGACATGGGAGACACTGGCAAAGAACCACCCAGCATGATGGCCCTCATCAAAGAAGGTGCTGTGCTCTGTGAGCAAAGAAGAATTGAATTAGCTCACAGGAAACACGAGATATGAAAAAGTAGAGAAGTTATCCCAAATGGTCACATGGACTATTTGTATCCGACCTATGGTAGAGCATTCCGAGTTTGTTTTGGTCTTGATTGACCATAGTCGGACACAATATAACTTGATGCTAACATAGTGATGTCATTTTGGTCCTCTTTGAAGATAGAAAACAACAACAGAACAAGAATCAAAAGCAAACAAACAAACAAAACAAAAAACAAAAAAACAGCCTGTCATTCTATTCTTTGTCCTGTGAGTGGAGCTCTTTAATTAGGGAATAGAGGACAAAAAAATCTATTGATGGAAGAAAACATTCCAACAGCCAAGGGCCATTTTGGAGAAAGAGAGAGAGAGAGAGAGAGAGAGAGAGAGAGAGAGAGAGAGAGAGAGAGAGAGAGAGAGAGAGAGAGAGAGAGAAAGAGAGAGAAAGAGAGAGAGAGAGAGAGAGAGAAAGAGAGAGAGAGAGAGAGAGAGAGAGAGAAAGAGAGAGAGAGAGAGAGAGAGAGAGAGAGAGAGAGAGAGAGAGAGAGAGAAAGCGAGCTGTAGGTTTTTTAAAAAATCATAGCTTCTTCTCACTAGAACTGTTCTTAGCCCTCATCCAGGCTAATCCTTTTATAAGAGGAGGAAACACACTGAGAGGGGAAATAAGAGCATATGTAGACAAATCCCCTAATTGCTATTATTCAGTGCTCTTCTCATTGTATGGGCTGCTTTGCTCAAAACTCAAAAAAAATTAATTGAATATGTACTGTGTGTGTAGGGCACTATCCTGGCTTCTTACCAAGACGACATAGGGTAGCTAAGTGGCACCATAGTGCACAGAGGACCAGACCTGGAGTCAGGGAGATTCATTTTTTTGGGTTCACATCCAGCCTCAGACACAAGCTGTGTGATTCTGAAGTAGTCACTTAAACTTTGCCTCAGTTTATTCATCTGTAAAATGAGCTGGAGAAGGAAATGACAAACCACTCCAGGATCTTTGCCAAGAAAACCCTAAATGGAGTCCCCAAACAACAAAATACCAAGATGCATAATTCTTGTCTTCAAGGAGCTCAGAGTCTAGTAGAAGGGATAAGATAAACTCATAAATAACTATAATGAAGTTCTATAAGAAAAGGTATAAACAAAATTCTGTAGGAATTTAAAGGAGGGAAAGATCACTTCTGATTGGGGGTATAATAGAAGGCATTTTGGAGGTAGCTTTGGAGTTGAGTCTTCAATAAAGCATTAGACTTGGAATTAATTATCTACTCATTTGTCAAATATTTATTGAGTACTTTCACTAAGTAGACCCTTTCTTTGAGCCAGATAAACATTTAGATAAGTGTAGTTTCTTCTTTTGTGGAACTTTGGACTAAGACATAAGCATAGATGACCATAACTCACAATATTACATGATAAGTTCCCCAGAGAGAATTATGAGCTCCAAGAAGGAAGATCATTTCTGACAGGGGATTGTGGAAGGCTTCCAAGGGTGACCCATTTACCTTAGGATTTAAAAGATGGATAATAATTTAAGAAAATAAACAACAAGCTTTTATTAAATTCTTACTATGTGCTAGGCACTGTACTAAGGTCTGAGAATACAAATATAAGCAAAAAAGAGACTATTCCCCACTCTCATAGAGCTTCTATCCTAAAAGGGGAAGACAAAAGAAAGAGAGTTGAAAGGAAGGGTGTCCTAGGAATAAAAAAGAATATGAGCAAATGTTAGGAAATGGGAAAATGTACAGGGTATGTTCAGAAGGCAGAGAGTTGTCCATTTTGGCTATGTAAAGTACAGTAATGTAAGAGAAAATTGGAAAGGTGTCCATTGACATGTTGTGGAAGGATTTGAATGATCAGCAGACAAATAATGGACTTGACTGTGTAAATGACAGAGAATCGTGACAAATTTTTGAATACACATATGTTAAGACCAGATTGAAGCATTAGAACATTTTATTCTGGCAGCAATAAGCAAGATAGCTTGTAAGGTGGTGGTGAGTTTTGGTGCAGGGTCAGTGTGGGGTGGAAAATAGAAGAAGACATGTTAAAAAAACTATTACAAGAGTGTGATGATATGGAAAACAATAACAATATATTATAATAATATTAGCTCACATTTTTATAGTGCTTTAAGGTTTTCAAAGCACTTTACAATGCTATCTCATTTGATCCTCTTAACACTGTGCTATTTTTACCCCTATTTTACAGATGAAAAAACTGAGGCACAGAGGTTAATTGACTTTACCAGGGTTACACAGTCAATAAGTGTCTGGGGCAAGATTTAAACTCTATTTTTCCTGATTCCATATCAAGCATGCTATCTACTATGCTATCTGGGGGGGGGGGGGAAGGAGGGAATAATTGAGACAGATGTTGTAGAAGTAGAATCCTAAGAGTTTGGTATGTGTCTGGATATGAAATGTAAAAGGAAGAGTCAAAGGTAGCACCAAGGTTTCGAACAAGGCAAATGGTAAAATAGACAGAAATGATGATAATTATTATTAACAACAAAAACAATCATAATAGCTATCTTTTGGATAGAGTCTTTAGATTTTCAAAGCAATGTATTATCTCATTTGATTCTTGCAACAAACCAATGAGGTAGGAGATATTTGTGAGTGAGTGAGTGTGTGTGTGTGTGTGTGTGTGTGTGTGTGTGTGTGTATACACATGGGTTTTGGTGATTTTTTTATTTTATAGATAGAGAAGCCAAGGGGCAGGGGAAAGATTTGAACTCAATTCTTCTTGACTAGCTAAGTGGAAAAGGGGATCAAGTAGTGGACCTAGAATCAGAAACATCTGAATTGAAATCTAGCCTCAGAAATCCAACTAGCTATGGAAGCCTGGGCAAATTATTTCATAGCTTTTTGCCTCAGTTTCTTCAGCTGTAAGATAGGAATAATAATAATACTTATCTCCCAGGGTTTTTGTAAGAATTGAGTGAGAAAGTATTTTTTTTAATTCCTGGTTTGATGATGTGAAAAAATTCTTTTTTTAAATAATATTTTTCTCCAATACATATAGACAATTTAAAATACTCTATTTATATTTCCTAGTTATACATGTACATTCATTTTTTAAAAACACATTTCCTTATGAATCATTCTGGGAGAGAAAAATCAGAACAAAAGGGGAAAATAACGAGAGAAAATAAAAAGTGAACATAACATATATTGATTTACATTCATTCTTCATATTTCTCCCTCTGGATAGAGATGGCATTTCCATCCAAAGTTTATTGGGATTGCCTTGCATCACTGAATCAGTGAGAAGAATCAAGTCTTTCATAGTTGACCAATTCTGTTATTGGGTATACTATATTCCTGGTTCTGCTCAGCATCCATCTATGTAAATCTTTCCAGGCCTTTGTAAAATCAGCTTGTTCATCATTTCTTATAGAACAATAATATTCCATTACTTTTATATGTCATAACTTATTCAGCCATTCTTCAATTGATGGTCATTTACTCGTTTTCCAATTCTTTGCCACCACAAAAAGAGCTGTTACGACTACAATGAAACACTCATTTGTAAAAATGTTGAGTATCAAATTCTCTCCCTCCTTTTCCCTCTCCAAGATGGTAAGCAGTTTGATATAGATTATATTGTGAAAGAAGACATACCTCCCCCAAAACCCCATGAAAAAAATAAACTGAAAAATAGTATGCTTCAATCTGCATTCAGACTCAATTAGTTTTTTTTTCTGGATATGGATATCATTTTTTATCATGATTTCTTTAGAATTGTCTTGTATCATTATATTGCTAAGAATAGTTAAGTCATTCACAGTTGATCATCATACAATGTTGCTGTTATTGTGTACAATGTTGCTCCTGGTACTACTTTACTTAACTGTGCATCAGTTTTATCTAAGTCTTTCCAGGTTTTTCTGAGAGCATATAGATCATCATTTCTTTTTTTAAAATAACTTTTTATTTACAAGATATCTGCATGGGTAATTTTTTAGCATTGACAATTGCAAAACCTTTTGTTCCAATTTTTCCCCTCCTTCTCCCTACCCCCTTCCCCAGATGTCAGGTTGACCAATACATGTTAAATATGTTAAAGTATAAGTTAAATACAAAATAAATATACATGTCCAAACGGTTATTTTGTTGTATAAAAAGAATCAGACTTTGAAATAGTGTACAATTAGCTTGTGAAGGGAATCAAAAGTGCAGGCAGACAAAAGTAGAGGGATTGGGAATTCTATGTAGTGGTTCATAGTCATCTCCCAGAGTTCTTTCCCTGGGTGTAGCTGGTTCAGTTCATTACTGCTGTATTGGAACTGATTTGGTTCATCTAATTGTTGAAGAGGGCCAGGTCCATTAGAATTGTAGATCATCATTCTTATGGCACAATAGTATTTTATCACAAGCATATACCATGACTTGTTTAGCCATTCCTCATTTGATAGACATCCCTTCAGTTTCTTCTTTGCCACCCCAAAGAGAGCAGCCATAAATATTTTTGTGCAAATATATTCTTCTCTGCCCTTTTAAAAGAATCTTTATGGAATATATACCTATGTTGGGGCAAAGGGTATACAGGGTTTGATCTCCCTTTGGGCATAATTCCAAATTGCTCTTCACAATGGTTGGATCACCACACAACTTTACTAGCAATGTATTAAGGTTACAAATTTCCCATAATGTCAATATTTCTTTTTTGTTATATCAGCCAATCTGATAGATATAACTTGGTACCTCAGAATTATTTTAATTTGCATTTCTTTAATCAATAGTGATTCAGAACATTTTTTTTCATATGACTATAGATAGCTTTGATTTCTTCCTCTGAAAATTGCTGTTCATAGGCTTTGGCCATTTGTAAATTGAAAAGTAACTTGTAATCTTATAAATTTGATGCAGTTCTTTACATATTTGAGAAATGAGGCCTTTATCAGAGATACTTGCTATAAAATATGTTTCCCAGTCTCCTGCTTTCCTTATAATCTTGATTGTATTGATTTTGCTTGTGTAAAATCTTTCAAATTTAATCAGTCAAAATTATCCATTTTATATCTTGGAATTCTATCTCTTGGTGGGTTCTAAATCCTTCCCTTCCCCATAGATCTGAAAGGTAAATTATTTTTTGCTCTCCTAATTTGTTTATGGTTTCACCCATTATGTTTAAAACCTATACTTATTTTGACCTTATCTTGATTTAAGTTAGATGTTTGTAGAGAACTCCCAGGAAGCTAGAAACTTCCATAACTGGGATGTTCTCCTCCTCCTAAGATTAATCAAAGGTGCATTTAAGCTTGAAATCATGAGAAAACATAAGGTCCTGGCATAATTGCTGGGGTATTATGAACTTTAAATAAGATTGAGTCCTTAGAAACTAACAACATGCTTCAGAGAGTTAGATCATAGAAAACAGAAACCAGAGTTGGTTACAGAACAATGTTTTTCATAGTAACATATGGTTTTAAGATATATAAACAACATGATTTCTCAATAAAGGCTCTGTTGAATTATCAGCAACCCCATCTCCTTATTTTCAACTGCCAGTAGCCCACTTGTGTTGTGCTGGTCACAACAGATGTTAACCTATATCTAGTTTTTGTCATACTATTTTCCAGTTTCCTCAGCAGTTTTTATCAAATGGTGAGTTATTGTCCCAGAAGCTGGAGTTTTGGGATTTATCAAACACTAGATGACCATGGTTATTTACTATTGTGCACCTAATCTATCCCAGTAATCCACAACTTTATTTCTTAGCCAGTATTAGATTGCTTTGATGATAATTGCTTTATAATACAATTTCAGAACTGGTATGGCTAAGCCACTATCATTTATGGTTTTTTCCTATTAATTCCTATGATATTCTTGATCTTTTGTTTTTTCAGATGAATTTTGTTATTATTTTTCTACTTCTATAAAATAATTTTTGATAGTTTGATTGGTATAGCACTGAATAATTAAATTAATTTAAATAGAATTGTCATTTTTATCATATCAGCTTGGCCTTCTAATGAGCAATTGATTTTTTTGTAATTATTTACTTCTGATTATCTTTGTATGGAAAGTACTTTGTAATTGTGTTCATATTTATAGTTCTTGGATTTGTCTTGGCAGGTAGACCCCAAATATTTTATGTTACCTACTTTTATTTTAAATGGAAATTCACTGTCTATCTCTCTCTGCTAGACTTTATTGGCATTGTAGAAATGCTGATGATTTTTGTGGGTCTATTTTACATCTTGTAACTTTGCTAAAGTTGTTATTTCAAATAGTTTTTTGCCCATTAAATTATCTGCAAAGACTGATCCTTTTGTTTTTTCATTGCCTATTCCAATTTCTTTGATTTCTTTTTCTTCTCTTTCTGTTATTACTAACATTTTTAGTACAATATTGGATAATAATGATAATAATGGATATCCTTGCTTCATCCCATCTTTTAAGGAAGGCTTCTAGTTTGTCCCCATTATAGATAATACATACTAATGATTTTAGGTAAATATTACCTATCATTTTAAAGAAAGCTCCATTTATTCCTATTTCTCTAGTGTTTTTAATAGGAATGGGTATTGTATTTTGTCAAAGCTTTTTCTGCATCTATGAGATAATCATATAATTTCTTCTGGTTTTGTTATTTATATAGTCAATTATGTTTTCCTTAATATTGAACCAGACCAATTGAATCATTCCTAGTATAAATCCCACCTGCTTATAGTATATAATCCTTGTGATAAATTGATTCAATCTTCTTGCCAGTATATTTAAATTTTTTGCAGTATATTCATTAGGGAACTTGGTTTCTAATTTTCTTTCTCTGTTTTTGATTCTCCTGATTTAGTTATTAGCATCATATTGCTGATATGAAAGGAATTTGGTATGCTTCCTTTGCTTAATTTTCCAAATAGTTTACAAAATATTGAAATTAAGTTTTTAAAATGTCTGGTGGAATTAACTTGTGAATCCATTTGGCCCTTGGGATTTTTTCTTAGGGAATTCATTGATAGCTTGCTCATTTTTTTTTTTTCTTCTAAGATTGGTTTATTTAAGTTTTCTATTTTCTCTTCTGTCAATCTGGGAAGTTAATATTTTTGTAAATATTCATCCATTTTGCTTAGATTGAATTTAATGGCATATAATTATGCCAAATAGCACAATAATTGCATTAATTTTCTTTTCATTGATGGTGAATTAACCTTTTCAGTTTTGATAATGGTTATTTGGTTTTCTTTTTTCTTTAAAAAAAATCAAAGTAACCAATTGTTTATTTTATTTGTTTTATCATTAAAATCAGCTCTTAGTTTTATTAATTGAATAATTTTCTTTCAATTTTATGACTCTCTCCTTTGATTTTCAAGATTTCTGATTTGTTGTTTAATTGGGGATTTTAAATTTGTTCTTTTTCTAGGTTTTTTTTAAAGTTGCTTGCCCAATTCATCGATCTCCTTGTTTCTCTTTTATTGATATAAATGTATAGAGATATAAATTTCCCCTAAGTGCTATTTTGGCTGCATGCCATAAATTTTAGTATGTTTTTTCATTGTTATCATTCTCTTTAATGAAATTATCGATTGTTTCTATGATTTGTTCTTTGGCGCATTCATCCTTTAGGATTAGATTATTTAGTTTCCAATAAATTTTTAATTTATCTTTCTACTACCTTTTATTGAATGAATTTTTATTGCATTATGATACGAAAATGATGCATTTAATATTTCTGCCTTTCTTCATTTGATTGTGAAAATATAAGAAAAAGAAAATAATTGCCATGTACATAGAAAAATATGAGAGATTCAAAATATAAAACAATAAATTTCCATTAAAATAGTATATATAATAAGCTTTACATATTGTGATCAGAGCTATCTATCTTTGCTTTCTCATAGGTTTTCTTTTGTTTTCTGGTGTGCACTTTTAATTTATTTTTTTCTTCCTTTTCCTTCCTCCAACCCCCAAGGCTAGAATTGAACATGGATACATTTATATATACATATATGTATATATATAAATATCCAGATACATAGATTTCTATAATCAGACACATACACACATATATATACACATACACATTCATAACACCATATACATCTATAATACAATATTGTACTAAGATGGATAGCATCTTCCTTCATAAATCCAAATCTTTTTTTATTTTTCTAAATCCATCAACTCATTGTTTCTTTTACCACAGAAATAGGAATAGTTCTAACCTTATACTATGTGGTTATTTTGAATAATCTAAAACGATATTGATTAATATGGCTGACATATAGTATAGTTTTCCTGTTTTTCTCCTTTGATTAAATCTATTTTAACTCTAACTTTGAGATCAATGATTACTAACCCTTCTTTTAAAAAAAAATTCTTAAATTCTACTCCTGATCTTTTTTATTATGTTTGTGTGTATTTCTTATTTTCTATTCCTTTTACCCCTCTGCTTTACTTCTACCCACTGCCCTGCCTTCCTATTATCCTGTTCCCCCACAAGCCAAGGATCCCTCCCTTATTTTCTCTCCTCACATTTTCCCTTCCTCTTTGTCCCATTCCCATTAATTTACACACCTTATCCCATTCCCATTAACCTACACATCCTACTATACTTCCCAGCCCATTCCCTCACCCTTCTTTATAAATTTTGAAGACTTTTATTTCCTTCTACATGTATATGTTGTTCTCTCTTTAACCTTGAATTGATGTGAATAAGGTTCCCTCTAAAAATCCCTGCCTTACTCTCTCCCCCTTCCTTCATCTTATCCTCTTATCTTTTTAAATTTAGAAGATTTTAAACCTTTCTAGATATTTATATGTATTGTTTCTCCTTAAACTCCTGCCCAGTGAGACTAGGATTCCAGAACTATGAGCCCTCCAGAAGTTAACTCATTTAATTTCTCCTTGAGAAATTTTTGGTGCATATATGTTAAGTATTGATATTATTTCATTGTCTATGGTGTATTATAACAAGATGTAGTTTCCTTCCTTATCTCTTTTAATTAGATCTCTTTTTGTTTTATAAGAAATCATGATTGCTATTCCTATTTTTAAAAAAAATTTAACTGAACCATAATAGATTTTGTTCCAGTCCTTTACCTTTACCCTGTGTCTTTTTGCTTCACATTTGTTTCTTGTAAACAACAAATTGTAGGACTCTGGATATTTAATCCATTCTGCCATCCGTTTCTGTTTTATGAATGAGTTTATCTATTCACATTAGCAATTATGTTTACTGTGTATTTCCCTTTAATCTTATTTCTGTTTATTCTTGTCTTTTTTCTCTCTTTTCATCCTACTCAGAAATGTTTTACTTCTGACCACCTCCTCCCCCAATGTGCCCTCCTATCAGTTCCCTCCTATTTCTCTTACCTCTTATTTCCCTATAGGGTAAGATATATTTCCATATCCAACTGAATGTGTGTTATTCCTTCTTTGAGCTATTTTCAATGAGAGTAAGGTTCAATCTTTCCTCCACAATAATAGGTCTTTTGTTTCTCTTCAAGTAAGGCAGTTTATTTTATTCTACCTCTCCTTTCTCTTTTCTCTCAGTATAATCCTCTTTCTCACTCCCTTCTTTTTTATATCCCCCCTTAAAATCAACTTTTACCTGTATTCTCTGTACATGTATATGTATATGCTTTCTAACTGCCCTAATAATGATAAAGTTCTTAAAGTTACAAGTATTATCTTCTCATATAGTGATCTAAACAGTTTAACCTTATTGAATACCTTGTTTTCTCTTTTTTCTATTTATCTTTTTATGTTTCTCTTGAGTCTTGTATTCAAAAATTAAATTTTCTATTCAGTTCTATTTCATCAGGAATGCAGGAGAGGCTTCTATTTTATTTAAAATCCATTTTCCCTCTTGGAAGATGATGCTCAGTTTCACTAGGTAGGTGATTCGTGGTTATAATCCTAGTTCCTTTGTGTTCTAGAATATCATATTCCAAGCCTGTCAATCCTTTACTAAAGGAAGCTACTAAATCCAATGTAATCTTGACTGTGATTCCATGATATTTCGATTATTTCTTTCTGCCTGCTTGCAGTATTTTCTTTTTGTCCTGGGAGTTTGGGAATTTGAATAGAATTCTCCTTAGTCCTTTGACCATGGAAACTTCCTCAGAGGCCAAATGAGCAAGTGCCCAAAGTTACCATCAAACAGGTGGTGATTTGGCCCGTTTGTGTTGTCCTAGAGATAGAAAAAAGGGGAAGCAGCGACACAAGCCCTTGGAAACTGCCCATTGCTCTGGCATCTTAGGAATCTGCCTAGACTACGGTTTTGGGCATGGGATCCCATTTTGCCTCCGGGATGAAGCCAGTGTTTGGCAATGAGGCCCATTCCAGCTGCCTCTGACTCTCTGGGGTGGAGTGAGAGAAGAATAGTGTGCAAGGTTGGAATCCCTGGCTTCTTTCAAGGCTTGGCTCAAGCGTCATCAACATGATGCCTTTCCTAATATCCTAGCTGTTGGTGCTAGGATTAAATTAAATTAAATCTATGAATACAGATCATAGATCTGTAGTTGGAAAGGATCTCAGAGGCTGTTTGGTCCAGTTATTTCCTTTTGTATACCAGCATTCTCTCCTCACATGGAATAAATATTTACACTATGGAGCATACATGTCATAGGGTTACCATGGTAGGGAAGCCCCACCTTGTAGGAATAAATCAGAGGAAGAGGAGAAGAGAGCAACTCAGGAATAGCTACTCCTTAATGTTTTTCAGAAAAATAAGATTCCTCACTCAAAGTTTAAATGTTTGGCTAATATCACTAATGTGGGGGAACTTTATGGCTTCATATTTCCTTCCTTCCCTCCTTCCTTCCTTCCCAACTTCCTTCTTTCCCTCCTTCCTTCCTTCCCTCCTTCCTTCCTTCCTTGCCTTCCTTCCTTCCTTCCTTGCCTTCCTTCCTTCCCTTTCTTCTTCCTTCCTTCCCTTCCTTCCTTCCCTCCTTCCTTCCTTCCCTTCCTTCCTTCCTTCCTTCCTTCCTTCCTTCCTTCCTTCCTTCCTTCCTTCCTTCCTCCCTTCCTTCCTTCCTTCCCTTCCTTCCTTCCTTCCTTCCTTCCTTCCTTCCTTCCTTCCTTCCTTCCTTCCTTCTTTCCTTCTCTTCCTTCCTTCTTTCCTTCCTTCCTTCCTTCCCTTCCTTCCTTCTTTCCTTCCTTTCTTCCTTCCTTCCTTCTCTTCCTTCCTTCCTTCCTTCCTTCCTTCTTTCCTTCCTTTCCTTCTTTCCTTCTTTCCTTCCTTTCCTTCTTTCCTTCCTTTCCTTCCCTTCCTTCCTTCCTTCCTTCCTTCCTTCCTTCCTTCCTTCCTTCCTTCCTTCTTTCTCTCTCTCTCTCTTCATTTCTTCTCCCTCTCATCTTTTCTTCTCTCTCCCCTGGAGAAGAATAACTTCCTCTCCTCTGTTTCTCCCTCCCTTCCTCTTTGCCTTCCTCCTTTCTTTTTTCTGTCTGTTCCTCTTTTCTTTCTCTCTCTGTCCCATCTCTCAACTTCTCTCTATGTCTTTATTTTTCTTTTCTGTCTCTTTCTTTTTATTTCTCTTTCTTATCATTTAGTACAGCTTTAAAATTGTTCATAAGTAGCTATCATTGCATCTGGGAAGTGCCCTATCCTGTCTCTGTCTTCACAATGGGCATGAGATGAGTCTACTCTATTACCTAGATTCACCAGCCCCCCAAGTTATAACACCCACAACAACACAAATAAAGGTCAGAGTTCACTAATGCATTTTATAAAAAACACTGACAAAGTAATAGAAAGAAATCTCAAGGTGATGGAAAAGAAACCATCATAGGCATGTGATGCCTAGACCCAGCCAGCACTCCAAGGAACTGGGGCTGTCTTACACTGTCCCACTCAAAGTCTTGAAATTATGAATTACAAGGGAATCTACTCCCAAGAAATTATGTATCCTAAAGTGAAATGAAACTAGTTAGGTCTGGTTTTTCTTCATTCACTAGTGCATTCAAGAGCAGACGTTATTGCCATTCATCTCCTTCTCTCTCTGGGTTGCCATTGGCTAGTGATATGTTAGCACCGGGCCGGAGAAGGAAGTGGCTTAAATACTCTGTACACTAGATAATTAAATCTTACATGACCAAGACTTGACCATAGGTAGATAAAGCTTCGTGCAAATGATGATTCAGGAGTCCTGCAAACAAATATGCAGACCAAGCATTTCTTACTCTTCCTTCCGGCCAGCCCAAGCAATTTCCCAAGGAGAGTCCCGAGTCTTTCTGAAGCAGGAAAGTTGGTATTTGAGGGGTACTGGAAACTATACCTTTGAGTTAAATGAAAGGGAGGGAAAGCTAGGTTGGGGATTGGGTGTTGTTTAGCCTGAAGAATAGAAGACTTAGAAGGAGATTTGTTTTCTACCTTTAAGTACTTTGTTATGCTTCATCCCAGAGCCTAGTGATAGGAGCAAGTGTGAAAAGGATTGGGATCCAGATTTTACCTTGATGTCAAGAAGAATTTTCATCTCATTTCCATCCCAAAGTGGAGTGGTCCATTCGTGAAAGGCCTGGGCCTATGATAAATAATAAATAACTTACATTTATAGAGCATTTTAAAGTTGGCATTGTTAACAAGTCTAGAGAAAGAATCCCAGTAAATTGGGGGGGATGTCTTGCCCGTGGGGTGACACAGGAGGAGAAGGTGAGAGTGGATTGTAAGCTTCAATCATGGGAGTAAATAAATGTGATGGAATTGTGGAGCTCCCGAACCCTGTGAGGTAGGTAGTATAAAGACCATTCCCAACTGTACAGGTGAGGAAACAGGCTCTGGAAATTCATGTGATATGCCGTGGTCACATAGAATGTAAGTGTCTAACTGTCTGAGGTGAGATTAAATCTCTTGACTTCAAACTCAGCACTCTTTCCCAATGAATTCCTTGTTGGCTGGAAATCTTCATTAAGAGGTGAGATGATTATTTGTTAGGGATATTGTAGAGACATTTGCTGATCAGGGATGGTTTGAGAAGATGAGGAATCAACACTATTGAAGAGAGGACAAGGGTATAACACTGCAGAAGAATCACTAATTTGGAAGGTTCCTCAAGCCGTCTTGTGCAGTGGATCTCAAACTTTTGTTCTCATTTTCTTTGTTCTATTAAAAATTATTGAGGATCTTCCCAAAGAATTAAAAAAAATTTATGTGGGTTATATTTATGGATATTTACCATATTAGAAATAAAAACCAATTTTGAATTTGTAAATCCTCCAAAATGGTTTCAGAGACTCCTAGGATTCTCTGGACCACATTTTGAGAACCACTGATCTAATCTACCTTTCCCCTTCCTGTTTTACAGATGAAGAAACCAAGGTCCACATTGAAGTTGAATGACATGTCCAAGATTAATAGTACCTGTCAGGTCTGATTCTTCATGGGTTTTCTTGGCAGAGATACTAGAGCACTTTGTCATTTCTCTGGTGCTCTGTTCACCATGGCACTGCCTAGCTATCCAATGTTACCTAAGTATTAAGGACAGATAGGAGGCTAGCACTAGAGCACCAGGTCTGGAGTCAGGAAAATGAATCTTCCCAAATTCAAGTCCAACCTCAGGTACTTAGTGGCTTTGTGACCCTGGGCAAGCAAGCCACTTAACTCTGTTTGCCTCAGTTTCCTTATCTGTAAAATGAGCTGGCGAAGGAAATGGTAAGACACTCCAGTGTCTTTGCCAAGAAAACTCCAAATGGGGTGAAGAATTGGACATAACTGAAAATGACTGAACGATAAAATTACAACAAATTAAGTGATACAGCAAGAATCTCAACCCAGTTGCTGATTTCCAAGCCAGCCCTTTTCCATTGTACTGTTAATGTAGTCAGTCAACAAGCATATATTCGTAACAAGAGCTTATTATGTCAAAGTTATTGGGCTAAGTACTGGGGATACAAAGGGAGATAAAAAGTAAAAAACAGCTCACTCAGTCTTTGCCCTGAAGGAATAAAAATGAAAATGATCACAGCATGTGAAAATACTTAGACACACATAAGATAAAGTAGATGGAGGCAATCTGACAGGGAAGAGAGATGGGTGGCAGTTGGGATGAGGAGGGAAGGAATTGGGAAAGACCTCCATAAAATGGGATTTAAGTTTTGAAAAAAAAAAAAAACAGGCATAGAAGAGGGAAGAGGAGGAAGGGGAAAAAGAGCCTTCCAGGCACAGGAGCCATCCTGGAGGAGATGGGAGATGGAGTGATTTGTTAGAGGAAGCATTGGATCCTAGAGTGTGTAGAGGGAAATCAAGTGTGTTTGGAAGGGGCCAAATTATGAAGAACTTTGAATTCCCAACAGAAGACTTCATCTTTGATAAGAGTGTTAGGAAGCCAAAGGAGCTCATTGAACTGGGATTGGGGTGGGGATTGTTAGGTGAGATGACATAGCTAGATTTGACTGTGGAAAAATCCCTAGCTTTAGAGTATAAATCAAAAGATATACAATTGTGTAAAAAACTTTATTCCTATGACAAAATTCTAGTGCCAGAGCGCAGAAATATTAGGAATGGGACAGAGGTGAGGATGATCAAAAGGAGAAAAGAAGCTCTATTGTTGTTGGAGTATACTGTTGACCTCATGGACAAAATGATGAATAAAACAGTAGTTTTGGGAACTTAAAAAAAATCCCAAATATTTATTAAATGCTGACTCTGCAGCAGGCACTGTGCTAAGAACTGGATCTACCACTTGAGAAGAGGATGGGTTGAGGGAGGGTAGACTTGAGGCAAGAAAAGCAGTTAGAAGGCTACCATAATGGATCAGAAGGTTTTGGGGACCTCTTCAGTTTCCCTGAGTTTTGAAACCGTGCGGTCAGAGTACTTTCTGTTGTTTTAAACAGCAGAAAAACAGCTTCAGCAGTATCTTAGAGAGTGCTTAGTTTTCTGGTTTGAGAGCTCCAAAGGGAAAGGGGAGTAACTACTCTTTAGGGGCAGAATTTGTAGCTCTTCATTTGATCCCATCCCCCTAACTCTAATCCCTCCAGCCCATCCCTGTGCCGACTCCTGTTGGGCGGAGCTGTTTCCATGGGAAGGTGGCCCCAGCCAGGTTCCTCGTCCCTCCTTACTCATCCTCCACCTGCCTGGGGCTGGGTAGGTAGGCCACTTGGCCCAGTCTGACGTAGAATCAGTCCCCATCTCTTCACTTCTGAGGCAGCCCTGGATTTGTTGACCTTGCAAAATCCTCCCTTGGAAAAGAAAAAAAAAACCATAAACAAACCCCAAAACACCACCGCCCTCTCATTATTTTTTCCAGCTTGCTTAGAGTCAATTCTGTTAATCCGAAGACCTTCAGGGCTGTACTTACAGCGGGTGTCATGGTTCCAACTCCACCCCTGGCATCAGGAGACACGGAGGGTGGAGGGAGCAATTAACTTGAAAGGGAAGTTAATCTCTGCCTGTCCCCCCTCCTCGATTCTCACCCCGCTTCAATTCTCCCTCTCAATTTGTGACCCCATCATTCTTTCTTTCACTTTCAAAATCACAGCCTGTGTTGACATTTTTTTGGCAGGTGGGGGTTGGGGTGAGGGGTGGAGGGGGTAGTACAGTGTGAGAGGTAGTCAAAGGGTCTAGTTTCAGGGAAATGATCCTACCAAGGGGCAGGGAGGGGAGGGGACTTTAGAAGAGGATTGATTAAGGGAGGGGGGGAAAACTGGAATTCTAGTTCTTTGGAAAGTCCTATTTCTGAACCTCAGTTTCCTTATATGTAAAATGAGAGAGGTGGGTTACATGAAAGCTGAGGCATCTTTCATCTCTAAATATATGGTTCTATGATCTTCCCTCCTCATTCTGAGAGCTCCCAAACTGGCTCCCACGCTCACCCTTTACATACCTTTTCTTTCCTAAGCTTCTCTCCTCCATTGGTCATTCTCCATTTTTTACTTCCCCATTCCTCAAAGTCTGGATAGAGAAGCACAGTCATTGTTTAGGGAAAGAGGTTTAGACCAAATGAACTCTGAAGTCTGTTCCAGCTCCAATTCAGAGATTCCATCATCTTCCCCTTTTCCCCTTTTCTCCCCGATCAAGAGCAACCCAAATCCTGGGAAGACCCCAGGCTCCAACAGAGAATTCTGCTTCGCACGTTCATCCCGATATTCCCATGCTCGGGACAATAAGGAATTCTCCAAGGTGTTTCTGGGGGCTATAAACTGTGTGAACATGACTCTTGGAGGGCCTTGGAGACCTGGTGTGGGAGGTGTGGCAGGAGTCAGTGGGCTTAGAGTTAGGGGATTTGAGGTGGATACCTTCCCAGCTCTGATGCTTATTAGTTGCTTGACCAAAGACAAATTACTTCACCTTTTTCTTCCTCAATTTTCTCATGAGAAGAAAGTCACCTCCTTATTGAGGGAGCAGGGTAGAAAAGTGTTTAAGGCACTATGGCAGGAGTGAGGAGTTTGAATTCTGTGAATACTTAGTAGCTGTGTCTAACTCTGGGCAAATCATATCACCTCAGTTTACTCTTCAGGAAAATAAGAATGATAATAATGCTTCCTACCTCTCAGGGTCGTTGTGAAGATCAAATGAGATACTATATGCAAAGTGCTTTGCAAAATTTTTAAGGGCCAAATAAATGTTACTTTTAATTAAAAATGGGATGATACTTTTTACATTATTACATAGGTATTGGGAAGAAAGTACTTGATAAGCCAATTTGTTCTCATGTATTTCTAATGTAAAATTATTATGTCTATTTGTGTCTTATCCTCCTGCTAAAACCATTAGCTCATAAGGATAAGGGAGGACTATTTTCCCTGGCAGGAACAGCTAAGTTGCCTATTGAAGAGAATGCCAGGCCTGCAGTTAGACAGACTCATCTTCCTGAGTTCAAATCCTGCTTCAGAAACTTCCTAGCTATGTGACACCTATGTTATCTTTGCCTCGGTTTCCCCAACTGTAAAATGGGAATAATAATAGCATTTATCTCCCAGGGTGCTTATGAGAATCAAAAAAGATATCTGTAAATGACTCAGAACAATGTAAGTTCTATATAATACTTATTCCCTTCCCTTTCCCTTCTTCCATCACATGAAACTACTTTCCATAAGACCATAAGCTCAGTGACATGGAATATAAGAGTTAAATTGATCTTTTTTTATTTTTGATTGTCTTTTGCTGTTTACCCTATGTGTTGCATTTTTGCCTACAGATTAGCTTCCTCTGCCTTCACTCAAGTCCCAGCTCTAGTGTCAGCTCACTCACAGGGTGTGGAGCTGGAAGGAACAGCAGAAAACATTTAGGCTAAACTCCCTCGTTCCTGGTCTGGGCATCCTTTCCCAGAGCTTGCAGATAAGGAACCTGATGCTCAGGGAGGTTCTGAGCACATTGGACATATCCCTTAAATACTCTACGACAAGATGTTGTTCAGGGAGGGGCTCCAGCCCATGGCATTTCCTGCCTTTTGCAAGAGACCACAGGGGGAATTCTGTCCCAAGTCCCACCCCCACCCTCTCCCCTCTTCCCCACCTGGGAGTCCGGGTGCAAACCTCGTCCTCTAACAGGAGTAAGAAACTGAAACTATTGCTTTGCAAACCTCTAGAGGGCACTGGGAGAAAAGAGAATAGGTACATTGGCTGAGGAGAGATGGTTCTGTTCTCAGGTGGGAACTTGCCGGGCAGGAGATAATTATCATAACAAGAGCTTCATTTGTGGGAGCCGCTCTCTTCTCAGAGAAGGTTAGAAAAACAACCTCCTAGTTGGGAACTAGCCAGGGGCTCAGTCAGGAAGCGGAAACCCACTTGGGGATGAGCATTAGACAAGTCATTTATAGTATGTGGCGGTGTAATGTAATGGATAGTGAAGGTTTGGCTTCAAATCTCCCTTGTGATGAGACCTGTGTGACCGCGGACAGGTGGCTTAACCTTTCAGCTTGTTGTTGAGTCCTGTCGACTCTCATAACTTTATTTGAGGCTTTCTTGGCAAAGATACCGGAGTGGTTTGCCATTTCCTTCTCCAGCTTATTTTTACAGACAAGGAACCTGAAGCAAACTTGATAAGTGACTTGAGCAGGATCACACAGCTGGACCGTGTCTGAGGCTGCATTTGAACTCAGAACTCACCTCCTGACTCTAGGCCCAATGCTCTATCCAGCATACCACTCAGCTGCTCCAATCTTTTTCATTTTATATTGAGGAAAATAAGATAGAGAGCTACCTTGTCTGGTTTTGGGGATATTAAAATAATTAAAATAAACAAACATTTAGATAGTGTTACTCTGTGCCAAGATTTGCTCTAAACTCTCTACAAATATTATCTTGTTTGATCCACACAACAACCTATTATTATCTTCATTTTATAGATGAGGAAATTGAGGCAGGCAGAGTTTAAGTGATTTTCCCAGGGCCAGACAGTTACTAAGTGTTTGAACCCAGATGTAAATTCTGGTCTTTCTGCCTTCAGGCTCAATAATTTATCCAGTGAAGCCTCCTGGAAGTGGTTCTGCAAACTTTAAATAACCACCAGTTACTAGTATTGATCCTGGGGGGGGGGGGGAGGAAAGTATTTTCATGCATAAATGGATTCATTTAAGATCTGTCCAAATTGTTATCACTCTAAAGGAATGAGGAAGATATGGGTACGATTATCTAGAAAATTCGGGTGAAGGTAGAAGTTAATCCATAATTGTCCTTTATAAATTTTTATAAATTTTTTTGATCTGGATCTTTGATAATATAGACAATTCCTATTCAAGAAACTTATTATACTTATATTCATTGGCAACTCCAGGTCTGCAGTCAAGGAAACCGAGTTCAAATTTAGCCCCAAAATGAATCTTCCTGATTCCAAACCCAATCCTCTATCCACTACCTAGCTGCCTTGGTAGGCACTGAATAAATACTTTTTGATTGATTAATCACACCTCTATCTAGTATTTCGAGATAAGATTTGAATCCAGTTCTTCCTGACACTGAAGCTTGCCCTATATTCACTACACGTATCGCTTCTCATGTGCCTTGGATAGATTAGATGCAATAAATGTTTGTGGAATTGAACTGAGCTGAATCCAACTAATTGCATCAGCTCACTTCATTCTAGCTGTGTGGATCTGAATAATGTGTGGAAATGACAAGATTTGACAATCTTAAAGGAAAAACTTAAATTTTTGTTGCATAGTCAGTGGAGGAAAACAGAGAATTCTGTGGATGCTATGCAAATTGCTGGTTTTTCTAGGTTCTCTTTTGGTTCATATTATTTTAGCCTTGTTATGGATGTTCAGGAGTATTTGTCTTTTTGTGATCCTATGAACCATAGTGTCCATGGGATTTTCTTGGCAAAGATATTGGAATAGTTAGCCATGTACTTCTCCAGTGGATTAAGTTAAATAGAGGTTAAGAGACTTGCCTTAGATCTCACAGCTAGTAAATGTCTGAGGCTGCATTTGAACTCAGGTCTTCCTGACTCCAGATCCAGTGTTCTAACCACTGAACCATCTGTCTGCCTCCTATTTTAGCCTTAGTCCACAGCAAATCAGAAGGGTGATTCTCACAGGGCTTGTCCTTGGAATTATTTCATGCCTTTAGCTTGGGACATAATGTCCCTAAAAGCCCTATTGGGTTATTTAGCTTTCTAGTGTGTTCAAAGTTTTTTGCAATAGATACCATCAATTCTTGGATCTTTTGCTAATTCCTCCATATTTTTGTCCTTAAGTTGAAAATCTCTGGCTTCAGGTTATCATTAATATTCATTAGACACACATTGAGAACTGGTTTGCCATAAGAATCTGCTAGGAGGACTTTGGAAAACATTAGCCAAAGGAATAACAATTCGGTGCCACTATTTCTAGTTTAGAGCATCATGCTTTCCATGGGGATATTTTCTGCTGCATGAATTTCTGTCACCTAGATTAACACTAACCAAAAACTTTTCCCTTTAGGCCCCCAATGTCAAATGGGAGCCATTAGGTTCAGAAGCACAGAATGTTAGCTTTAAAGACCTTTATAGTTAATTTAGTCTAGAGGTTCTTAACCTAGGATCCATGGATTTCTTTCAAAAAATATTTTAATAATTATTTTTATTTTCTTTTTTCTTCTTCCTCTGTCCCCATTTCTCTCCCCCTTCTTTTTCTTCTCTCTTCATTCTTTTTTTCCTTCCTTCTTTCTTTTCCTCCCTATCTGTTTCTCTCTCTCTCTTTGAGTCTATTTCTTTGTCTATCTGTTTCTGGATTTCTTTGTATTTTTCTGTCTCCATCTCTCTGTCTCTTCTTTTCTCTTTCCCCTTTTCTTTCTTTCTCTTTCTCCTTTTCTTTCTTTCTTTCTTTTTTTCTTTCTTTCTTTCTTTCTTTCTTTCTTTTCTTCCTTCCTTCCTTTCTTTCTTTCTTTCTTCCTTCCTTCTTTCCTTCTTTCCTTCCTTCCTTCCTTCCTTCATCCCTCCCTCTTTCTTCTTTCTTTCTTTCTTTCTTTCTTTCTTTCTTTCTTTCTTTCTTTCTTTCTTTCTTTCTTTCTTTCTTTCTTTCTTTCTTCCTTCCTTCTTTCCTTCCTTCTTTTCTTCCTTCCTTCTTTCCTTCCTTCCTTCCTTCCTTCCTTCATCTATCTTTCTTTCTTTTCTTCTTTCTTTCTTTCTTTCTTTCTTTCTTTCTTTCTTTCTTTCTTTCTTTCTTTCTTTCTTTCTTCCTTCCTTCCTTCTTTCCTTCTTTCCTTCTTTCCTTCTTTCCTTCCTTCCTTCCTTCCTTCATCTTTCTTTCTTTCTTTCTTTCTTTCTTTCTTTCTTTCTTTCTTTCTTTCTTTCTTTCTTTTCTTCTTTCTTCTTTCTTTCTTTCTTTCTTTCTTTCTTTCTTTCTTTCTTTCTTTCTTTCTTTTCTTCCTTCCTTCCTTCCTTTCTTTCTTCCTTTCTTTCTTTCTTTCCTGTGTCTCCCTAACTCACCAAGGCTAAAAGTAGAGTAGCCAATCAAGGGCTTGATCCTACTGATAGTTTGCCTGGTAATTTTGACCTTCACTATTTCTGACGTGAGCCAGTTTGCTCCTCCTTGGACATATTGTTGACCTCCAGAAGTGAAAGCTTACAAAATTGACCCTGAATTCAGTGCAAGCACCTGTTTGGTTTTAGCCCTGCTATGGTTCAGAACTCCTAAGCCCAAGCAATCTCCCAGCCTCAGTCTTCCCTAGTAGCAGGGATTACAGGCACATACTTGGCCAAAATCAAAATTTCAATATAACTTGTTTCCCTTACTTTTCTATGCCTTTTATTTTGTGTGCTCAGAGCATTATGCTAAAAAAAAACTTCACCAGATTGCCAAAGGGACTCATGAGAGAGCCCTGATTTAGACCATCCCCGTTTTTTGCAGAAGATGAAACAGACGAGAGATGGGCATTGAATTGCTCCAAATCATAGAGCTAGACTTGATTCTGGGTCTTCTGATTGTTAGATCTAGGCTTCCTACCATACTTTATTTCCTCCCACGTAGAAAATTACTTCTATAGCTTAGCAGAAATGGAAGGGTGGATGGGAATCATATTCTTATGGGTTCCTGGTATATAGGATGGCCTTTGACTAGATGGCCTGGAAGCTTACAGGCATCAACCCCTAATATTTAGAGCAGAAAGACCTGGGTCTTAGTTTCCAACTATCATAGGGAGGAATGGGAAAAGGTGACCTCCAAAGTCCCACCAAGCTCCAACAGTCTGTGATTCTGTGCATTTGCCAGCACAACACAATGTGGCGTATGCCTGAAGGGGCCAGGGTAATGAGAAAAGTATCATATGCCAGAGGGAAACTACACTGTTAGCTAGGTCAGCCTGGTTGGCCTAGAAAAATAACTTCTTGGAACTGTCTTTCTCTTCTAGGATGTGGTTAAGATGCCAGGCCAGAAGAGAAAATAAAATAGTGTTGGGTTGAGCATCTCCAGGAGCAAGAAAAAGAGAATGGAGCAAATTCCCAGACAGCCTTTGCAAACACAGCACAAAACCCAATCTGAGATTGGCATTGAAGTTTTAGGATAATCAATCAGAGTAGCCTCATAGAGTCTCAGCTGCTCACAGATCAACAGGAAACCACAACAGGGATTGTGGTCTCTCTGTCTGTCATGCTCTGTCATTGTTTCTCTCTGTCTCTGCAGTATCTCTGTCTCTGTCTCTCTCTCTCACACTCACATATACCTGTACACTGCTATGGAGTTTGGAGGTAGAGAGGCTAGAACACAGGATCTGGGTGAATCTGGACAAGTTGCTTAATCACTCTGTGCCTCAGTTTCCTCATCTGCAAAATTCAGTTTTTTCAATTTGAATTGGATAAAGAAGAGTCTTTACCTTCTTTATCCTATTTGGAGTTTTTTTTTGGCAAAGGTACTGAGTGATTTGCCATTTCCTTCTCCATATCACTTTACAGGTGAAAAACTGAGTCAAACAGTGTTAAGTGACTTGCTCAGGGTCACACAGCTATTGGCCATCTGAGGCCAAATTTGAACTCAGGATGGAGTTGTCCTGATTCCAAATCCAGTACTTGCCTTGATTTTGTTCAAAATTGCTATTACTACATACGCTGTTCTGATTCTGCTCACTTCACACAAATCTTCCTAGGTTTTTCTGAAATCATCTCTTCTCTCATTTCTTAGAGCACAGTACTTTTCCATCACATTCTTATGCCATTATTTGTTCAACCAGTTCCTAATAGATCAGTTATCACTACAAAAAGAGTCGCTACAAACATTTTTTTGTTGTTGTTCTATAGATTCTTTCCCTCTTTCTTAGATGTCTTTGGGATATAGACCTGGTAATGGTACTCTTGAGTCAGAGGGTATGCTCAGTTTAATAGCTTTTTTTTTGCTGATCCATTAATTTAAAACTGAATGCTTGAGGCTTTAGAATATGTGTACTTAAACAAAGATAGTGGGGATAGAAATCACTTTTCTCCTCTTGTTATATATGTTGTTGTTCAGTTGTTTCTTGTGACCCCATTTGGGGTTTTCTTGGCAAAAATATTGAGGTGGTTTGCCATTTCCTTCTCTAGTTCATTTTACAGATAAATCTTCTTGATTCCACCTATGGCACCACCTTGCTGCTTATGTTATATAGTTACCATAGATGTAATTGAGGATTCTGTTCCAAGTCAAGGTTGAAAGGAACGTTTCAGGCCCCAAAAGGTAAATGCACATTTCATCTGAAGATATAAGTTCACGTCAATTTAAGAGAACAAACAAGTAGAAACATAACTAATAATTTTTGGTGCTGGAGGCAGGTGGCACAAAATGGGCTCTTATATGCTAGTGGGAAGCTGCTGCATTGGTAGCCTGCCACGGAGGAACTCATTTTGGAAGCAAGGAAGATTAAGAAGTAGGTCATATAGTAGTTCAAGATCATAGGAACAGGGATTTAAATCTGCAAAGGACCTTGGAGATCTGAGTCTGTTGTTGTTTCATAGATGAAACTGAGACAGATGGAATATTAATGACTTGCCCGGGGGCACATAGCTAGAGGTAGGTTTTGAACCCAGATTTTCCTGTTGTCAAGTCTAGTGCCTTCACTATCAATCCATGCAGCCTCTCTATTTTCCATGCTCATTATTCCTGCTAAGTAGGTGCTAAGCTTGCTGCAAAAAGATTGAGTGCTATGAATGTCCTCTAAACTACAGCATCCTATAAAAATAATGATAAATACATTTCAGGGCCCTGGAGCAAAGTCCCATGGGGATGTTATGGCTCTGTAAACGAAGAGTGGGTTTGTCTCATCCCTCTTAGAGCTCAGATCTGAATCATTATAATGTGGAGGAATTTGTCATTTGAAACCTGGTTAGATGGCCATGGATTTAGCCTTGACGGATCTACTTGAGTTTCAAGCTATTTATGACTCAAGGCCAGGTTGGCGAGGGGATAGATTATAGCTTCTGAAACTCTGAGGGGCATCATCTCCGCTGAGCACCTAAGCTAGTTCTTTGTGGTGGTGAGCCTCTTTCTTTCTGTTTAGCTCTACCAATGGAAATCACTCACTGGGTGGGCATGGGTTTTACCTGACATTTAGAATGCCATTTCTGGCATGTTAGATGATTTATACATTCAAATCCTTTGTAACCACCAAAACTGACTGTTCTCTGTCTGTGGTTACTGTCTTATTTTTGCATAAAAAGCTGTGTATCAGTTGGGAATTTCCCTTTGCACAGTATTGTTTTTTTTTTCCTTCTGAATCGCTGTTCAAAGGGGCATAAAAGAGGGGCTCCTTTTGGGAGAGTAAAGGAGGAAAAGAAACATAAACCAGCCAGCTCAATCATTTGGCTGCCCTTCAGTCTTAGAGAATTCTTAATAGAGATGAGGTCTTAATAGCCATCTCGATACACAATACCATTGAATTGATTTATAAATTACCCCCAAACAGGACATTCATTAAGCGTTTATCACAGTGCCTAGGACATAGTAGGCTCTTAACAAGTACTTGTTCCTTCCCCTACCCCCACATCTTATGGGGTCAAAACTGGATAAGGCCACAGTCGGACTTGTAGAAAACTTCCTTAGGATCATGGTCTGCCTTGGCCCCAAGTCATCCCCTCAAGACAGGTGATGAATCAGGCAATGTTCCTCTGAGAGCAGATTCAATCTATTGTTTTTTCAGCTGGGACAATTGGGGTTAAGTGACTTGCCCAGGATCACACAGCTGGGAAGTGTTAAGTATCTTAGGCTAGATTTGAACTCAGGTCCTCCTGACTTCAGGGCTGGTGCTCCATCCACTGCACCACCTAGCTGCCCCAGATTCAGTCTCTCATCACAGCAGTAAGCACTAACTGAGTCTTTGCAGTTGGGTTACCAACTCTGTTAGGATTTATGTTGAGCTGGCAAAATTTTGGGGGCTCCTGGCTCTTTTTGTGTCACATAAGACACTGGAGGAGTGCTCTTGCACTCAAGCCTCCAAGAAGCCAAAGCAGAGGCCAATTCTGTCCAAGACACTAGCTGTGTCACACTGAGTAAGTCATTTAACCTCTCTGCCTCAGTTTCCTTATCCGTATAATGGGGATAATAGTACCCGGAGTTGTGAGGATCAAATGAAATAATTATAAAATACTTTGCAAACATTGAATTACTATATAAATTATTACTATTAGAGGGGCTAAGACATGCATTCACAGAATCATCTGGAAAGGAAAAGAAGCTGAAATGCCTATGGTTTTAGCATCCCAGAACATTACAAACATTTAGGAAATAATAATAATAATAAAAAAAAACTTTGTTGTTTTCTTTTCTGTGATATCTTATTTAAAAAATTTTTAATTGATCTTTTTGTTTTCATAATAATAGCATTCAAACAATGCTTCAATATTTGCAAAGTGCTTTTACATGTGTTTTCTCATTTGAGCCTCAATCTGGGAGGTAGATGCTATTATTATCTCCATTTGATAAGAAAACCAAAGCTAAAATAAAAAAAAAAAAAAGGAAACCAAGGCTGTGGAAGTGTCAAATAACTTGCCCAGTATCACACGGCTATCTGAGGCAGGATTGGAACTAGGTCAGCCTGATTCAAACCCAGCGCTGCATTTATTTTGCTACCTAGCTGCTTAATTTGAGTAATAATTTTTAGTTAACTTCTTAGATCTCTTCTGACTCTGAGGTCTGTCTTCTTTACTTCTGTGATAATATGAAAATTAATGTCAGTTTTAGGGAAACTCATAGGTTTTTTTAAAAAAAGGGAGGGATAAACTCAAAGTTTGCTTCAAGAGAACTAGAGAACAGATTATGATTATATCATTTTCTTTTCATGAATGTAGGCCATGTTGCTTATTTGCAAAGATATATTGTTTAACAGGCAGACTTGGAAACGGATTGTTGTTTTTTCACTTTGCCAAGCCTAGAGGTGACAGGGAACAAGATAAAACATGTGCTTTTGCTGAAACTTGGTGGACAGAATGAACATGCATGGTGGTACTTGTTTGAGATGAGGGTGGGGGGAAGGATAAGATTTCTGTAGTGGGGATTTGAACATAATCCTCATTTTGTTTGGGAAATCAAAGATTCATCTTATACTTGCTTGCAGTCAAGAGGAATCCAGTCAGAATAATCAGATATTGGTGTCAGGAATTGAGAGTCTCAGAGTATCTTAGCTCAGTTTTATAAACATGCAAAAATTCAAGTAAACTTTTAGAGATGTCAACCAGTGATGGAGCCAGTTAAATACTTTCTTTATGGCAGCTGGTGGCACAGCAGATAGAATGTTAGAGTTAGTCAGGAAAACCTTGAGTTTGAATCCAGCCACAGATTATTAATTGTGTGACTTTGTAATTACTTATCCAACCTCAGTGTTCTAGTTTACTCTAGGACTGACTATTAAGTACATGAAAGAAAGTTCCAACCTGCCCTGGTAGAGAAATTCCTCAACTGAGCTTCTTATACAAATTAAGTTATATGTATAGCTCTATAATCATAGTTCAGATTTTCTGCAGTAAGCCTTATCATTTACATCCCAATCACTCAAATTCTAAGTCAGTTTGGGACCCAGCCAAGTTTGTAGGGGAGTTTCAGACGAGATAAAACACTTCTGTAGAGGTATCTTTGTAATCAGTGCCCTTCTCCACACCTGAATTTAAGTTTTTCACATATTAAGTTCTTTGACTATGAAAAGACACAGGAAAATGTTCAGAGATTCTGATAAGTCTGGTATCATATCCTCTGAATTGGAAGGAATCTCAAAGGCCAGCTGGTTAAACCTAGGCTCCAGAGCTCATCAGTTTTCAGGGGTCCTCAAACTTTTAAAATAGAGGGCCAGTTCACTGTCCCTCAGACTGTTGGAGGGCTGGACTATACTAAAAACAAAAAGTTGTTTTATGGGCCTTTAAATAAAGAAACTTCATAGCCCTGGATGAAGGGGATAACCGTCCTCAGCTGCTACATTTGGCCCGTGGGCCATAGTTTGAGGACCCCTGATTATTACATTGGAAAGAAAAAAGAATTTATATTTAGCACCTACTATGCGCTAGGCACTATACTATGTGTAAATATTTTGTTATTTGGTACTTATTTTGTTTGGGAAAGAAAACAAACCAATATGTTAACAAATGAAACAATTCATAAACAATTATAATCCCTTCCCCCATGAGCACCCTTTTCTAGATGGGAATGTGTGCTGGGTTTCTATTTTGGGCAGTATTTTCTCTGGACACTTGACATCCTCTGGTAATTCCTTAAGCTTATCATCTCAAAAAAAGGAGATAGGAATGCTTCATCCCACCTTCAGTGATTGGTAACTCCTAGGCAAAACATTTATTAAAAAAAAGATTTGTAGTTATGTTATTGTCACAAATAGGTATAGCTAGATGGTTTGGTGGATAGAGGGCCAGGAAGATTCTTCTTCCCAAGTTCAAATCTGGGCTCAGACACTTGCTGGCATGACTTTTCATTTAGTCCCTTTTGCCTCAGTTTCCTCATCTATAAAACGAGATGGGGAAAGGAATGGCAATTTGCCTTAGTATATTTGCCAAGTAAATCCTAAATGGGGTCACAAAGAGTGGGACAAAACTGAACGCCACCAAGCACAAGCTTCAGGCAAAAGGCCATGCAAAGCAGATGGTGATTATGAAGACCCGACCTAGATTTGAGATGTGACTTCTGAGGCTATCCATGAGGAAAACATTCATATCAGAAAACTTAGTTTTGTGAATGCCCCCTTTGCAAGGCTAATTATCCAATCCAGTGCCTAATATTTAAAGTGACAGCTATCTTTTCTCAAGTCAGTTTGAATACCTTATAATTCCGTCAGATCTTCACACTTTAAGAGTAAACACATATTTTGCCTATAACAAGATGCAAGAAGAAATTTCTGAGGTATAACACAAGACACCCATTTTCTTTGTGTTCTGTGGCTATTTTGTTCCTTTCTCATCATATCTCAGAGGGATGATCCAGTTGCTGACAGTTTTGTCAAATGCTTCTGAATTGAAAGAAATAAAACTAAGTTGTATTTTGCATATATCAATCCATGTATTAAAAACACTATTTGAAAGAGCAAAACATTTTATTAATTTGAAATTTTAAAAAGAAACATGTTATTGGATATACCAGTCTTTAATAAAAATTTCCTTTTCACGAAGGAGATTCATCATGTACTATCTTAAATCTAATAGTTTCCATGTTTTATCAAAAAGTTAAGCTCTGACCTAAAGAAATCTGCGGCTTGAAGTTTTATTTCTAATACAATTTAAAAACTCTATCCTGCTACTTAAAAATTCAAAGGATAACTCCCAGCCGACTGCTTTGAAACAGGCTATTTGTTTCAGGCCTGATTATTTTATATACACACAAATGTCTGTCACGTCATCACTATAGGAAACTCCCAGTATGGGATCCTCTCCTTGCAAACTAGATTAGTTTCGATCTAGTTAAATGCTTAGGTTAATTGCTAGGGAAGTGCCTTAGACTCTAATGGTGAACAGACCTGTCTAGAATCAAACAGCTAATCATCAGAGACTGTAATGAAATCCAGATTTCCTTGGATTCAGCCCCAGCATTCTGGTCTCTATAGAACCAGGCCTCTTTAGTCTATATAATGCACTTTAAATTATCTAAGTTTGGGACCTTCTCCATCTTTGGAAAGTTAAAAAAAAAGTAATTTCTTGAATTAACTGGATCAACTAACTAAAAATGGAGGATATTCATTCCCATGACATGAAACTTGGATAATCAGAGCAAACTATACAATATGACGTGTTTATTACGTCCTTGTGAAGTGACCCACTTCACTATCTGGTTGCTATGGGGATAGTCAGTAGATCAATATGGCCCAGGTGTGGGAAGTGAAACCACTCAACACCTATGGCACTCACTTGAGGAGTTACACCAGTGAGCTCTAACACATTCAGCTGTGTTGTCGCCTTGGCAAAGACTGTGAACATAGTAAGGGCGCTTAAACACTGCTGATGGGAACTAAGAAAGTTTAAAGCCATGGTCTTGGTGAGGACCAAGTAAGACATGGAAAGGCATCTTTAAAAGTCAAGTCTACAACATCAAAAGTCAATACTATAAAAAGAGATGGGAATTCCTCCATCCACTAAAGTTTTGAGTCTTTTAAGTAGTCAAGACTAGAAACAAAAATCTGAAGAAAACAGTGATCTTTGCACAATCGCTGAAAAAAGGCCATTTTGTCTCCAGGGATATCATAGGTAAGTGGTCCAGTAGTCTTTGGTGATGGACAAAGAGGGCATATACACAAACCACAAAACACCATTAAAACTCAAAAACAGTATTTCATTAAAAAAAATAATTCAAAACACATGGAACTCATCAATATTTATTCTTTCTTCTCACTGTCATCTGGTGCAGGGTCTATTGGAGGCTCCTCCACTGTTGCACTGTTGCTCTCTGAGCCAGTGTTGCTGTCACTGGTTCCTTCTTCTGCCATACTATCTACTCCTTCTTGGCCACTCTCTTTATCTTCAGGGGTAGATGTACCTTCTTCACCATTTTGTTGACTTTCTGTAGTTTCCTCTGGGTGTGTCTCTTCTGTAATCAGATATTTTTCCACTGTCAGTTTGAAGGCTAAGACTTATTCTTCCTAAATATACTGATAAACTAGTGTTCTTGGGGTAAAATGTGTCAAAATTAGTGTTATTATTGTATACTATTATTAAATATAAAGGCTATTTCAAAAATCTCAAATCAAAGCTTCCAGAGAAAGAGGCAACTAATAATTGCTGCTTGCCCGTTTCTTGTTAAAAGAACAAAGATTTTGGTCTAACGTCTAATTCAATTTTTTCCCCTTTAAAATATGAGAATAAGTTTTAAGAGGTTCTATGAGAACTTGAGTTAAGGGCCCCTCAATCACCTTTTAGTCAGATCAAAGAGGGATCTAGATCTTCTCAAGGTAATAAACCTTGATGCTGCTCATATTTCCTTCCTGTAAGTTATTCTATGCCCTTATACACAGAACACTAGGAAATCTGAATTAACTGAATTTTTATTTTATCCTATTTGAACCCACTGTCCTTTTACCTTCCCACTACAATTTTGGCTGGCTCATCTAGTTCTCCCACCCTAAGATAGTCTGAGTTGTAAAAATATGGAACACTTCATGAAATTGTGTCACAGGGAACACACCAATCTTTTCTGCACTGTTCCAATTTTAGTATGTAAACTATTAATGTAAGAACAGTTTACCTGATTCTTATACTAAATTTCATTTTCTTTTGCTTCTTCCTCTGTCACACAAGACCAAGTTTTTTTTTTTTCCTTTGCTCAGGAATAATATAAATTTGGAAATATCGATACAAAGAGTACATAGTTAAAAGTGTTCAATAAAAAAAAAAAAAAACTACACAAATTAGCTAGGTAACTCAAAAATTTACTAATTTCTCTTTGACTATTTTTGGAAAGAAACTTATTCTATCTAGACCAGTTCCTAATGTGCAAAATGTGGGCAAGAAGGCAACAGAGTGGTAAGGAAGTTAGACTGGATAGCTTACAAGGTCTCTTCATGCTCTAAATCTAAGAATCTATGTACTAGAAGTTTTCTTTTTTTTAATAACATGCAAAACATTTCCAACATTAACCATGATTCTTTCCCCCAGAAAAAGGAAAAAAATTTACTTCAACCTGCACTCTTAAGTCCATCAGTTCTCTATATGGAGGTGAACAGCATTTTTCATCATTAGTCCGGAACTGTGGTGGATCACTGTATTAATCAGTTACTCAGTCTTTCACAGCTGGCTATTTTTACAACACTGTTTTTACTGTGCACAATGTTTTCTTGATTTTACTCACTTCACTTTGCATCAATTCATGTGCTTTCCCAGGTTCTTCTGAAACCATCCCCCTTTCCACCCCCAACATTTCTTATAGCATAGTATTATTCCAGTATAACCATATATTACAATTTTGTTAGCCATTGCACAATTGATAGGGATCCCTTCAATTTCTAAATCTCTTCCACCACAAAAAAGCTGCTATAAATATTTTTGAACATATAGGTACTTTTCCTTTGATATGGGTATGCATAGCCTAATATAGTGATAGTGATATTTCTGGGTTAAAGGGTCTAGTTTTATAGACCTTTGGGTACAATTCTAAATGGTTTTCCAGAATGGCTTAACTAGTTCAGAGTTTCATATTTCCCTCCAACCCTTCTAATATTTGTCATTTTTCCTTTCTGTCATATTAGCCAATCTGTTGGGTATGAGGGTACTACCTCATACCTTAGAATTGTTTTAAATTTGCATTTCTCTAAATTACTAGAGACCTGGAACATTATTTTCATTACTGAGAGCTTTGATTTCTTCCTTTGAAAACTGTCTGTTCATATTCCTTGACCATTTATCATTTGGAAAATGGTTCTCATTCTTGTAAATATGGTTCAGTTATTTATATGAAAAATGAGATTTTTAACAGAAAAACTAGTTGTAAAATATTTCCCCCAGTTTCCTGCTTTTTTTCTAATTTAAATTTTGGCTGCACGAGGTTTGTGTATGCAAAAACTTTTAAATTTTATGTAATCAAAATTATGCATGTTATATCCTGTAATCCTATCTCATGTTTGGTCATAAATTCTTCCCCAATCCATATATCTGAGGGGTAATTTCTTCCATAACTTGCTTATTATATCACCTTTTATGTCTGTCATATATCCACTTTTGAGTTTAATTTGGAATATGCTATGAAATATTGATCTATGCCTAATTTCTACCAGACTACTTTCCAGTTTTTGTCAAATAGTGAGTACTTTCCCCAAATAGCTGGGATGTCTGTGTTAATCAAACACTGGGATGTATATTCATTTCCTTTGTATATGTACCTGAGCCATTACACAGATCAGAAACGCTATTACACAGTAAACAGATTATTTTGTAGTATTTGCTTTGAAGTATAGTATGAGATCTGGTATTGATTAAACCCTCTTTCCTTTGTAATTTCTTTTCTCACTAATTTCTCTGATATTTTTGACATTCTGTTATTCCAGGTGAATTTTATTAATCTTTTAGCTCTATGAAGTAATCCTTTGGTAGTCTGATTTGTATGACATTGAATAAGTAAATTAATTTAGATAGTATTATCATTTTTATTATAAAAGCTAGGCCTATTCATGAGAAATTAAAATTTCTTTAATTATTTAGATCTGTCTTTATTTGTGTGGAGAATGTTTTGTAATTGTTGAACTGGGAGTCTTCTGAGAATCCTTGGCCCTGCCATGATTCTCCATGCTTTTGGAGCCCCATCTTAAGGTGTCCTGCTTGGCTGTGGCCCAATGTAAGATTGGCCCCTCATCCTATGCTCAAGCTGGTCATCTGAATCTCTCTCTTCTTTTCTATTTTCTACATTTGTACCTTTAAAACAAAACAAACAAACAAAAATGCTTCTGGGATTAGAATCCAGCATTTTTTCCATCAATCCAATAGAACAACACTTTATTTCACCTTAGTTTCAGGGGCATAATAAGTCACCGATATGCTAAGAATGATTCTATTTTTCATTCCCCAAGAAATATTCCACTTAATGAATTTCTCCCAAGTAAGAAAATAGGTAGAATATAAATCCACAGTCCCAATAATTTACTAAAGTTTGAGACTGGTTCCCCTTTCCTGGGAGAGGGATGTATCTCTCAAATGACCCAGGAAACAATTTAATGGACTGGAAAAAGCTTTTATAAATAAGCATTAATTTATTTACAAATGGTGAAATAAAACAAAGAATTGTTATGTCTTGTCTCGTGGTAAATTAGATAAGAACAATATGTTGATTCTCAAGCTCTGCTTTAACCACAAGACATGCTTTGCTCTCCAAATTTGCCAAGATCAAAAACATCTTCATCTAAATAGTAAGAGATATAGATAATTAAACTTTTAATTTTACTATCTGAAGTGTTAAATCTACTGAATTAAGTCTTTACAAGGACAGTATTTACTTTTCACATGTGAAATGAGGACATCAAACACCTGAATTTCAAGTCTGTGGTTTAAAGGTGCCTCTTCGATTTCTTAGAATTAAAGTATGAAAGAGGGCTGGGATAATATCTGGTTGCTTCTCTTTGAATATTTTTTGACTGATCCTGCTTGTACACTGGAGAGGATTGGGAGCAGGTAAAAAGTGGTAAAAGGTTAAGGAAACAAGAAAACTTTAAAACCGGACTCTCAAAAGAGTGGGGAAGAACAGTGAAATGAGCTCTGGTTTTGAGTCAGAGGGCCTAGACTCCAATTCCATCTGAGAGTGTCCTCTGTGACAAGTCAATCTCTGGGCTTCAGTTTCTCAATCTGTAAAATGAGAGGATTGGAACATGGTTTCTGAGGTCCCTTTCAGCCGTAGATCTATGAATTCTATGAAGTTTTTCTATGGGACACTTGTCATTATAGACAAGAAAACTAAGACTCAAGATGATACAATTGCAATTATTTTCTGATTATTTCTGAAGGAAAAAAAGGGACTCCCATTTGTTTGAAAGCCTTTACCCAGAGCTAGACTTTAATCTGTTCAGCCCCTCTGGATAGTTGTAGAAAAGAAAAGGTTAAACACCATACCCATTGGCCCACACTTGGAGGAGTGTGCTTTGGCCCCACTGCACAGGGTTTCAGACAGTGTCACAAGGACAGATGTTACTACCTGTCTCCATTGGAGTGCTTTCCTCTTCCTTCTTCTCATCACCTTTGTTGGCAGTCTGGTCGTCCTCCGTGGTGGTGGCAGCAGCAGCGGCAGCAGCAGCAGCAGAAGCAGCAGCACTGACACCACTCTGACTGCGTTCTGCCTGCTCCATTGCTTCTTTCTCTCGTTCCTCCTGCCGTTTGCGGGCTTGTTCCTCTGCTTGGGCAATTTCAGCTGCTATTTTTTCCATGTCTACCTCCACTTTTAAACTACACAACTACAAACCAGGAGAGAGAAAAAAAAGGTCTCTTAACAAAGTTTCATTTTAAACAAGTAAATCTGGCTCAAAAATGGATTTATAAATATATACAAACTGTCATATTGCATGCTTTACAAAAATGTGTGAATCTAGGCCTTCTCTGAGACAAATCATCACTTTTTAGTTATTTGTCACATTTATCAGTTTGATGAGGAAAGCCATCAAAATTGATGGTTCCAAAAGCTCTCTCATAACTGATATTACAGAGCAGCCAGTAACCTAATGAAAATATAGGAATGAATAGAGACTTCAATTTCAAAACCTGAGTTACTCAAATCCAAATTTTTTAGTCATTATGGGAAGGTTCACATATGAATCCCATTTGATGAGAACATACTCTGAAAAACCTCATACTTAATTAATTTGGAGAGTGGTAGATAAAAAGCTGATCTCAGAGTTAGAAAGACTCGAGTTCAAGCTCTACTTGTAACATACAATTGCTATATGATCACAGCAAGTCACTTAACTTCTCAGTGTGCCAAGCATATGGTTATATTATTTACTCTGGTGGAATTTTCTCAAAGGAATTTCTCTATATCAATAAAAAATTGGTTCCAAAAATAATAAAGAAAAAAATTCCTATCACAAATAGAATTTAACTGTTACCCTTTTGAGTTCATTGTTAAATGAATCTGTGCTTTCTAAGAACTTCCTCTTCTTTTCCTGGTGACGTTCTTCTATTTGTAAGAGTTCAGCTTCTAATTTTCTCTGCAAAACACAAAATTCAGGTTGAACTAACAGCCAATGAGCGTTCCTCTTTGTGCTCATTCCACTTACTACTAAAATCTGGTTTAAAAATCCACCTTACTTATTCCAGTGTTCCCCTTCCCCTTTTTGTATTGGCACAGCATTAAAGAAGAGTTTGAGTTTTGCATTTTGTTTTTTTAATACAATATTTTTAACATATTAAAATCCAGGAGAGGCAAGTGAATATGGAATCTGTGTAGTTGGGTAGAAAATATAAGACTAGATCTAATAAGGAAAGACCTGGATTCAAATCCTGCCTTTGATACTTTCAAATTATGTAACTCTGGACAAATAATTAGGCTGCCCTCAGTTTCAGTTTTCTCATCTGCCAAATGGGAAAATAACAGCACTTGCTTCACAGAGTTATTGGGGGAAAAAAATGAGATAAAAGCATTTTTGCAAAGTTTAAAGTGCCATAAAAATGTTAGTTATTACTAAAGTTGTTGTGATGCAACAGAATTTCATATTAACTTGTTATTAATTCTCAAACCCTTCAATGATTTAAGGAAAAATACCTTAAATTTAAAAAAATAACAGAGATAGGTATTTAATTTAATCTATATTTTAAAAACTGACAAAGTACAATTACAAGATGCTATACTGTAATTTAAAATGATGCATTATTATGCAGTAAGTTTCAAGGAGAAGACCTCACCCTTAATCTTTTCCTCAAACCAGAGAGAGATTAAACAACATACAGGCATTCAACATGTACTTTCATGAAAGTAGAAAATCAGGTCACCTACTGCACAGATCTACTCAAAAAGTGTCAAATATTTTCTAAATAAGCACTCTTTACCTGATGAACCATTAAGGACTGAACCTGTCGTTTGAGAACCTGCATTCTGGCTGTAGTAACAACTGAACGAACATCTGGCACCACACTTTCACTTAGTATCTCACTGATTAGACGATGGTTTCTCTGGAAACGGGCAGTAGCTGTGTGCTTCATTGAAAAACCATCATCATAATCTGAAATAAACAAAATGTTTGTGAAAATGCTACTCACAGGTACAAATATAGGATGGTATTGCAAAGTCAATAATTAATTGCCTCACTAGCAATGGTGCTGGGTTTCTCCAAAAATGCTGAGGCACAAAGCCATGCAATGACCATTCTGATGTTAAACACAGACTAGGACATGTGGAGATAACTGGTCAAGGTGGGAAGTTTCTTACAAACTTTTACGGGACAATGAATAGCAGAGGAGTTGGCTGAAGTGCAATGGGAGATAGAAGTCAAATTTCTTTTGGTTTCAAGGCTGTCTATTCACATTGATTGAATCTGTCTTTCATTCTTGGCAATGATTTAAGAATTTAAAAGTAGGTAAATTATTGTGAAGTTAACAGAGTAAAACCTTTATTTTTAACTTTTTATAATATAGTACTATAAATGTCCATTTGTAAAATTCTAATTTTTTGTTTGACTTCCTGGGATGGGCTAACTTCAAACAATCCCCTGCATACAATGCCTTATGCTTTTTCCTTTTAATTCAAGTCAAGACCAGTCATAGGAGAATTGAAAGTATCTATGCTAAGGGCTCCTTCCAGCTTCCTTTGTTCTTTACAAACATTCAGGAAGAAAATTCTGATTACAACTTGAGAAGTTTATCAGGTATTTTGAGGATAAAGTATAGGAAAAAAATCAGAAACAGCAGCAATTGTATTTTTTTTTTTTAAAGCACAAAAAGGGAAGTGGTAATGAAAGGCCCTGCAGGCTTGTGTTTAATATCAAGACCTCCCATCATTTAACTGAAAAAGCCCATCCTTTTTACCATCTGGATCCTCTGCAGGTTGAATGCTCATATAAGGTTCTCCTTTCTCCATTCGAGACTGCCTCTGTCGACTTTCCTCCTCTAATGCAGCTTCAGCTCGACTTTTTGCATTGATGTAAGCAAGGTATGCAGGTGAATTATGATAGGCCTTCATAGATTCATTATATTCTATCTGCAATTTGACAAAATTGGTTTTTCACACTTGCAATTAAAATATCCAAATGGTCTATTCTGTGTTCTTACCCTGCTCCTGGACACATTACCTTTTCTGCTTCGTATTCATTCAAATATTCTTGTTTCTCTTCATCAGTAAGGTCTCGCCACATCCCACCAATAATTTTGCCAATCTCCCATAACTTTAAGTCAGGGTTGGAAGCCTTTACTTGGTCCCAAACCTTAAAAAGAAAACATCCATATTTTTAATAATGATCACCTGTGGGCTTAAAAATAGTCTTGGGTTAAAAAAAGGATAAAAGCCTATACTTAAAACTAGCATTAAGATTGGAAATTCTGCTTTAAAATAGAAACAAATCCTCTACTTTTTGATATATATTTTTTGTCTTTGTCTTTGTTTTTTTGTTGGGGCAATTAAGGTTAAGTGACTTGCCCAGAGTCACACTGCTAGGAAGTGTTAAGTGTCTGAGACCAGATTTGAACTCAAATCTTCCTGACTTCGGGGCTGGTGTTCTATCCAATGCGCCACCTAGCTGCTCCCACTTCTTGATAGTTTTGTACCCACCTTTCTGCTGTATCTCATATAGGGCATCAGAGGCTTATCTGGTGGCTTTGGGGGTTTGGGAATTGTAATGCCAGAGGAAGCCTGTAAAAAAAAAAAAAAAAGAACTGGATAATCAATTGCAAATAGTAACATATGGCAACCTGGAAATAAGACATAAAAACAATAATTTTTTTTTCTACTTGTCCATTGATACAAGATTCAGTTTTCTCCACTGAAAGATGTCTTCACAAAAGCATCACCAGAAAACCAAGAAAATGTCTTTGAAGGTACACTGCTTTGTCAACTTAATACTTAAGCTAAAAAGATGGTAGGAAAAGACAAAAGCAGTATGAAATGATTTAGACATCAGAAATATGGATACATGTCAGTGACTTACAGTTGAAACACTAACTGGCATTCTAGGTCCTTTAATTTTCAAATATTTGGTTCCAATGACATACAGTCAACACTTGATTATCTGCACCAAACCCTGAGCCCTCTCAGCACTTACTAGACAAATCTAGTTTGCTGATAAGCTGTTTTGTCATTGTTTTTTAACAGCATAATACCTAGACATAGTAAAATTCCAAATTCAAAACCAAAAAAATCCCCAATCCTATTCTCCAAAACAAAAAAACCAAACCAACTACTTCAGACCAAATCAACAACCCAAAATATCCAAACCATTACTTACCAACCTTAGAAACTGGGTAACTTCCAAATCTTCACTTTTATGTTTGGGTTCAAAAATATCAATAGCATAAGCACAAGATGGGGAATATATGACTATACAGTAATTCAAGTAAAAAAAGCTCTGGGGACTTTAAGAACATACTACCAGCTTAAAAAAAGTCAACAACATGTTAAAGCAACTCAAAGTCCTGGGATCTTATGCTGTTTTAAGGCGAAGAATATTTGGAAGAGGCAAGATCCAAATTTTTGTACTGTTCTGAATATTTTGTCTAGTATTAGGAGACATATTTTAGGAAGGAGAATGAGGTAGTGATGGGCAAAGGAATTAAGATGGGAAAACCATTTTACACAAGAATGTGCTAAAGGATTTGGATATGTTTAGCCTGAACAAAGGGAGATTTAAGAGGAACATAATAGTAATCTTCAAGTATCCGATGCGATGCATTAGTTAATAGGATCTCTTTCTCTTTAGTGAATAGGTTTAAAAAAAAAAAAAAAGCTAGGTAATAGGGAACTACAGTACAAGATACAGGGCTCTAGGATACTTAGGATTTGGAAGCTATATCAACTATGAAAAGTTCCATACTATATAACATAATTTTCATGTAAACTATAGAGAAAAGGAAAAGAAAGAGTTAGAAAGGGGATTTAGGAGAAAGAAGACATATAGAGTGAAGGGTGGGAAGAATAGAAAGGAAAAAAAAAAAAAAGGAAGGGCAGAGGGAGAAAAAAAAGATTCTCATCATATGACTTTTAACTATGTTAGATAGCTGATGACCTCAGGCCCAAGAAGCTATTTTGGGGCCCTTATCCTTGGAGGCATCTAGGTGGGATAGTAGATAATAGTGCTGGACCTAGAGTTGGGAAGATAGATATGAATTAAATCTTACTGTACACAATTACTAACTTTGTGTTGCTAGGCATATCACTTATCTTCTGCTGAACTCAGTGTCCTCAATTGTAAAACGGGGATAATAATAGCACCTACCTCCTAGGGTTACTATGAGGATTGCATGAGACATTTGTTGTAAACAGTGACTGACACAGCTGCTGCTAAACAATTTTTTATTCCCCCCTTCCCTTACTCTGAAATTCTAAGTTTTAATTTAAAAAATTCCCCATAACAACGCAAAATGTGGAAATGGCAGAATTGGAAGAGTGAAGGCAGGCTCCAACATATGAATGTACTATATTTTAAATTTGTAATATGTAAAATTCGTTTGTAAATTTGGTATTCTGAATACATTTTCTTTTAGAAACAATGCTATACATAAGGGATTATAGAGACTAGCACAGACCACGTCTCTGGTTCTTGTCTTCAATGACTGCTTCACATGAGGCTAACTGAATCCAAAGAGTGGAAGGGGTCTCCTGGCTTGCAGTATTTTTTATTTTTTGTAACATCTCTTGGACAAATGCACATGTTTCTTTTTACTGATATTTCTATCAGTAGTGAAAAACAAAATCACCTCAAGACTGAACTAGTACAACAATCTGCTGGTTGGTCTTCCCTCTGGTTCACTGTCAAATTAATCTTCCTAAAATGCAGGATTTGAATTTTCCACCCTTGCCATTCAATAATGGCTTCCCATCATGTCTAGAATCAAATATAAAATTCTATGTTTGGCATTCAGAGTCTTTCACAATCAGGTACCTTCCTCCCTTTTCAACTTTTACCTTAAAACTAGTTCCCCACCTCCACTCCTCCATACTGTGATCCAGTGACATTGGTCTCCTTTCTGTCTCTTGAACAGAATACACCATCCCTACACTGAGTATTTCCCTGGATTTTGCCATGCCTAGAATGCTCTCCACCTGTCTCCTAGCTTCTCTATATCCGAAGCTAAAACTTTATCTACAACGAGTAATCTCCCTTCTTGATTTCCCATCATGACAGTCCTGTTAATCCTTGTTGATTATCTCCAATTTACTGTCTATATTTTGTTTGCATGTAGTTATTTGCATCTTGTCTCTGCTGTTAGACTGTGAACTCTTTGTGGGCCAGGGACCCTGTTACTACTTTTGTATTTCCACTTAAGCACAGTCCCTGGTACATAGTAGGTGCTTAATAAATGCCAGCTGATTGGCAGCTGTATTATTTGAATATAATGGGAATAATGTACAGCTAAACTGATGAAACCTATATTTGCACTCAAATTATGAAAACTTTACCCCTAAGCTGTAAACAAATAAAAATAATGGGGCCTACCACCAGAGTAGTGTGTCTAAGAAGGCGCCTATGTGTTTCTAAAAATTATCACTTAATTACAATTTTTGAGCTAGCAGTTACTTTTTTAAAATTTTTGTGTCAAGGATTTTAAAATCCTTCCATGACAAAATCCTCAAGCTTTGGCAAATAAGAATGTTATTACAAGCAGTAAAACCAGAACGTTACACTGCTTGGGTTCCAGAGATGAAAATAAAAAAGATCAAATTATGATAGTACCTATCCACATTACAGATCTAGAGGATTGATTTTTTTTCTTTAAGGAAGGCTGCATTAGTGATATTATCTCTGTAGATTTTTTACCCATTTCCTGAATTACATTTTAAAAACATTAAACACAGGAAGTTGTCCCCAGTAGTTAACTAGTTAATTTGCACAAAATACAGTGAAACTCCATTATTAGGCAATGAGTGATCCTCAATAGTTTCTTTCTGACTGGCTCCCATCAATAATTTTTTAAGAGGCTTTTAGGCCTCTTTACTATTCTGGCTGAAAATAATTAGATAATTTTTAGATATATATGCCTCAACAGAAGATACCTTTTCTTGACGACTTTGAATGGTATCATATTGTCAAACGGTGCTAGTCTCATAACTGGGCTGCAATTGTTACTCTTATACTTTCTAATTTTGGAAACCAGAGAGTATGACTAAAGTAGACTAAAAAAAATTCTGAAGGAGTCTTAAAAGACCCTTTCCAGTAATAAAATTCCTTGTTAATATGAAGACCTTGTGACATCTACTTTTCTGGTTCAGAGAGATCCTTTTGGTTATTACCTATTTTTCAGATATTTAGAGTAGATGAAGTACTTACTAAAGAACTAGTTAACTATTTAACACTAACAAGATGAAGTTTTTGTTGAGACTTTGTATTAAAACACCTTGATTCAAGATATGAATTATTTTGCCTTTACAATTCTTTGTGAAGAGCTGACTGCTATCATTAGATTTTCCAAAAAAAGTTTCACTGGTAATTATAGAAATGTAGTTATTTGTTTTGTCTATAGGTTGAGAATGAAGGGAAATAAGGTTTTAAACAAAGACTGAGGGAAACTCACAGAAAGAAATGAACAAATGATCTTGTCTAACCATACCTTTCATTTTATCTAGGAAGAACTAAGGTCCATAGAGGTTATTTGTAATTTGCCCAAGACACAGACCTACTTAGGAATAGAACAATGGCTGTAGTCCAGGTTTCATAATTCTGAAGCTAACTTCAGGGCTCTTTCCATTGTCCTTTACCATTTTGGGGGAAATCTCTTGAATTGACGTGTATCCTCAAATCTCAAACAGATTTTTCAGACTAAAATATGAAAATAAAGCATTGAGCATAAAATAAATTTTTTCCCCTAGGTTGTTTCTGGTTCTGGCACATAGGCACTTAAAACATACTTGTTGACTTAAAGAGTAATTCAGAAAAATTCTCATAGATGGGCAATCAAGAAGGTAGTTTTTAAATTGCCATCACAGCAGTATTAGAAATGAGTTAACTAAAAGAATACTGAGTAAAACTGTCAGAAGAGACCTGGATTAAAGTTCCATTTCTATCTCTTACTAGTTATATAAACACCTTGAACTTTTTTAGCCCTCTGTTTCCTTATCTAAAGAATGGGAAGTACTTGTATCAAATGTCTCACAGGATTGTTATATCAAATAATATATGTGAAAAACCTATGTCAAAGATTCTATTTATATGTTCTTGGAAGTCAGTTTATATATACAAGCAGTAGTTTTGTGCTTCACCCATCCCCCATCTCCCAGTCCTACATCTGCCAATTATATTACCTATTTGTGTCAAACTTAAAGGATCCTCTTTAAAGGGGGTTTCTGTTTTAACAGAGTCCTTTAAGAACTTGGCTTAAAAAAAAATAATAAAAAAAAAAGAACTTAGCTTACAGCATTATAGTGTGGTAGAAAAAGTACTGCCCTTGGAGTCAGGAAATGTAGTTGTTAAACTCAGCTTTGTCACTAACAAGTGTGTATTTATGGGCAAATAATTAATTTGGGCCTCTCCTCTCATCTTATATTCTATTATTCTACTATAGTTTGACAAATGTGTTAACAACATAGACTGTAAGGATGAACATATTCATGCTGCTTCAGGACCTTTCCATTGTCACTTTTTTCCTTTTGGTCTGAGGGCTCTGAACTCACCCAACAGATGTGCCCAAAGTTATGAAAAAAGTACTCAAGCAGATGATCATAATGGGCCAAATTTTTTTAGCTAGATTCCAGTGAGGGTAAAAAACATCAAGTAAAATAAAATCCAGAAAAGATTGGACCTATTAAGAGTAATAGCAGAAAGAGGGCACAATTTTAAAGAGTTAAGAGAACAGAGTTCATGTCTGCAATGTTTGAAGTTATTGAACTGAAATTAATAGTTTCATTTAAAAGGCCTTTCAGGGGAAGGACTTAGGAAAGTTTAGCTAGTTAATACTTAATCTTTCATCCACAGGAGAAAAATATAAAGAAAACAATTGAAAAAGAACCCAAAGAGCCACAAATTCTTAAACCCCACCATTTACATACCAGCCCACCCTGGAGTCAGCATACAATTAAAATGCTGTCCTAAGACATCAATCACCAGGATGAAGAAGGGATTAAGAGTTAGGATAACAGTTTTCCAGCTCTTCCTGGAGTAGTGTTCCCTCATTACTTGGTGGACAATGAATTCACATGTCAGACACACTCACTTTTAAATTCAATATACATTTCAAAGTAAAAAAGAAAATTATTTGGAGATTACAGATATCATTATTTCTACTCCATCAGTACTGATAATCAAGAGCTGACTGTAGAACACAGTTTCAAATTCATTATTCCATTGAATTTGCTGCCTGCATTAACTTTCGGCCAGTATTTTGAATGAACTAACATAGTTCATTCAATACAATACAATACAATAGTATTTTTTCCTTTAATTATATATGTATTATTAATCTGTCACAATCTTGCCATTTCAAAGTTAAGCACTCAGGCTAAAAAAACAAAAAACATACATAAAAGTTGTATGCATTAAAGAATGCATACATACATGCACACACTTAGGATTCTCTTCTAAAATACCATGAAATAGGCATGGCACATAAAACCCGATATGCTTGTGAAATACAAATCATGTAGAAACAATGAAAAAACTAGGCGGAGAGGAACCCATCAAGCCAAGAAATCGACTTAACACAAATTTTGATAATAGCTTCCGCTCACAGTTTACTACAGGGTGAGAGGGTTTCTTTTATGGCTATCAAAATCAATTATACTACCCATACCTAGAATATATTTCAACTGTAACAGCCATTCAATGAATAAACTTTAATTAACATTACACCTAGATTTGGAAATTAATTTGGCTTTTTGATTTATAAGTTTATGGTATGGTTTTTAAATTTTTGCTTTTTTAATAATTAAATTTACTTGTATGAGACAAGCCTCCTACTGAATTTAATGCCATCAAATCCTGTTAAAAGTGAGCTTATAACATATTAAAAGTTGTTTATTTAAATTAAGTTGCATAACAAGTTTGAAAAAAATCTATTTCTTACATTGCTTTCTCTTTCTACTCTGGAAATGGAGGTCATATTCATCAAATTTTGACCTAAAAGATTTATTTCCTATAGCAGAGGTGACATAAAGACCCTTATTTGCTTTCTTTTGGTGGCTGCTTGTGGATCTGTTATTAAACTCAAAGAACAAATGAACTGCCAGGATTATCGAGAATGGAAATCTCAAAGTTTCTGGCAGACAAGGACAGTCCTCTCTATCCTTTATCTAACCTACTCAATGGGTTTCATTCTTAATTAGAAAGTTAGCTCTTTAATCTAATCCCTAAAAGATTAGAAGAAATATAAACTTCTCTATCTTAAAAGGAGACATTTAAACTTCAAAAATTTGTGGATTTGTCTACTTTCAGTAAGTGAATTCAGTATTTAGGCTTCCCCCTACTGATCAAGTAGAATAAGATATTCTTCTGTTCCAAGAATTTTTTCCCCCAAAACTCCATTTTGGGGAAATGTAAAATATTACAATGGAAGTGCACAAAATATTGGAAAAAGCAAAGTTAATTTTGCAGTCAAATTATTTTTAAAAATGGCTGTATCCATGATTTGGAAGGACCTAATTGAAGCCATTTCTGGTCAACTCCAGGTGTCTGCTGGATGCTGTAATAGTTGATTCTCCTACCGTGACCCGGCTGTTGGTGCCCGGGTTCCCTCCCAGCCTGTAGTTGTTGTAGGCCAGATGACTGTATGGATTGTATCCCACAAACCCTGGTGTGCTGGGCATTTGCTGATGGAAACAAATGAGACAAAAACACGAATGAGAAATGAGCTCAAACGAGGAAAACACAGAAATGAAAAATGATCTGCATATGGCATGCAAAAGCAACCTGAACTTAAACAAGCAAATGATGGGTTGTAGTTGGTTGGCTTTTTCAATACGGAAACATCTCCAAGAGAAACCTGTTTGCAGGTTTGTTTTTATTTTGGCAGATAAAGCATTTAGTTTTACTAACAGAATTAACTTTAAAATCAACTAAAATGGGCATGGGTCTAAAAATGACAAACACATACATTCTAATTTAGGCTATTAAATGGCAAAACTCAGGAATATATGGTATTTTGAGACAAGAGGCCTGGAAACATGATACACCAGAAGTCCAGGAACATTTTTACATACAAGACAGCACACTGTTAAGCAATTATGTGGACACCACCAATGATGTCATCTACCAAACACACAAATAAAAACAAGCAATGGATCTGCTCTCAAGATATATATATATAATATGTATATATATAAAATATAATTGCATGTAAATGTGAAAAATGACAAGCACCTGCTTAGCTAAGACAGGGGTTCCCGAATACAGGGGAACATACCTTGTGGAATTCAATGGATGTCAAACACATGATTTCAAAACAAAGACTTGTAAGAAATGCATGGATTTTGTTTAAACTTTCTTTTTGGGCTACATTCTATTCTTTAAAAAAAAAAAAAAATCCAGTCACTTTTATAAGCTCCTTTTTCTTCTTCCACTTCCGCTTCTTTGATTCGTCTTCTAGAGCTCAATCCCGAATACTTCCTGAATTTTGTCTTAAGGTGTACTACTTCTTTAGTCAAGTCCTACATAATAGTGTTTAGTTTTTCTTTTCCTACTTAGTTCTTTTGTAACACTAGACATTTTAAAAATTCAATTTCTTAATTTGCAGCAAAAACATTGTGTTTGTCATTACAGTGAAATGGGGTCTTAAATAGCCCTAAGTTCATTATACACAGGAGCCTCATAGGATTTCTATCAGTTCATATAAACATGTTCAATGTTCATGAGAATCACAACAAAGATGCATAAGATGCAACAGAGACACTAAAAATAGTCAATTCTTTTCTTATGAAACTCCAAACCAAAACAAGCTGACAACAACCATTTTATCTGAACATTATGATTCACAATTTTAGCCCTGTATAATACAGACACGCAATTCATAAATTCACTCTGATTCAACTTATTAGTGCAAAATAAAAAATCTCAAAATATGCTGTTGTGGCCCATCCTTAGTATCTAAATATAATGTACAAAGAAATACTGAATTTAATTAGGAGAAATAGCCGTTGACCAACTCCTGGTCTTTCCTATTATGGAAGACGCAAAAAACAATTTAGGAAGTCAAAGTACAGAAGAAATGCAAATGTTAGAGATGAATGCATTTATTCTGAGTAGTTTTTTGGTGGAAGAAAAGAGAAGGTGAGGGAAAGAGCCATTAATCTGACATCAGTCTGTTATCAGAATTCTTACCAATTAATAACTAAAGCAATATTATCATGATATAACAATGTAAAACTATTTCTCAAGACAGGTAGAAATACATTTTTGTATTTTAGCAATCAAAACAAGATGTGATTTTTCAGTTGCTAAACACTTAGAATTACAAATAAACAAATTTGAATTTTTGCCTAAATACTGATTAAAAGAATCTATTTCTATCAATGAGTATCTCTAACAGGTTACAAAAATAATAGGAATTATTAAAACAAAGTAATGTAAGAAAAACCAAGTAAACTACAGAAAATAAGAAGCTGAAACATTATAGATCATATCGATTTCAAAACTATACTTAAGACTTTAAACATTTGCTCAATTTTATCTGTATGACACTTAATATAGTGCCTCAGATAGTTTATTAATAAATGTTCTTTGATTAAGGGGAGGGTAATACTCCACAGACCCTTCAGAACCATTTGTCTGTAACACAGAAATGACCACATTTATGAATGCTTAAGACTTGTGTAAATTATCCTATTTAAAAGCATGCAATATGATTTTAAAATTATGTTAAAAGCATCTCACTATACAGAGAAAAAAAAATTGCCAACAAATGTAAATAAAACGGAGTTAATTTGAAACATTAATTACCATAGTGATTATCATATGGGGGAAGACACATAAGTAGCAACATATAAAGAATCTAATATTAGTACTAGGCAAAAGCTCAAAATAATCTGAGAGGGGGAACACAGAGATTTTATATACATGAGTTTGTGATATAGTGAACTAACTCAATGTTTCTTAAACTCCTAAGAATCAAGTCCATTGAAGTCTGACGAACTAATTATTCAAAATCAGATTTGCAGACTGGCCAATTACTTTCATGTTGACCAGGTAAGGGTCTCGTATGCATTGGACCAGATCTTGCTGAGAAAATAAACTACTGCACTATAACTATGATTATCTCTCTATTTAATGAAATGTAATGATACTATTATTTTAGTATAATATGGCTCATCTATAACACAGCCCTTCCCTAAACAGTATGAAAATGTTTTATAGCAAGTACTTAAGAATTGTTATAAAATTAGGGAGCTCACAATTCTAAAAAAGACTTATGTAACTTAAAAAAAAAAAAAAAAGGAATATGGACAGAAGGAAATAAGCAACAACCAACTGAAGGCAAGATTTTTTTTTTTATTGAAGAAAATGCAATATTCTGACAGGTAAAAATCCAAAAGTTTTTTCATTTAATAAGTTGATGGGATTAGTAGCCTAGATGACTGTTAGGGTCCCTTTGAGCTTGAAATTCTATAACTTCTTTTAAAATGATGACTATTGCCAAGATAAAAAGATTTGAATTTAGAGTTATGATAATCGGGTTCTTATTTTTTCCCAGTACAAGAAAAACTCACCATTGGGAATTTATTTTGCAATCGAGAGATCACTGTATCTTGGCAGTTTATTCTTTTAAAACTTCATGGTTAGTTCAAGGCAAAATGTGAAGAAATTTTAAATATTTAGAAGGAAATGCTATTTTTACATGAAATGTTTTCATTCTGGTTGCTGTATTACTGAATGATTGCTACTGGAAGACATCTGGGTTTTTGTAGCAAGGCCAGACTTGGCTATTACATTAACAAGAAAATTAAAACTTACTGTTGCAGGAGCTGGGGTGGGAGGTGGGGCATAAGATGGTCTTTCTGTTTGAAAGAAAATAAATAACTTCTTGTAAACAACGGAGATATAATACTAAGCAACAAAACTACCAATGGCCCTGTTTTGAAGAAAAATTTGAGAAAGAATATTTTGGAATTCCCATTTGCTAGGGCATTAGTCCCTTATTCACATAGTTTGATAAATATAAAAAATGAAACTTACTTGACATTTTGGAAGATTAAGTTCTCAGTCCCTTAACAATGAACTTGGGACACTAAAAAAAAAAACAACAAAACAACAAAGAAAATCAAAAGTATGCATGAGAGAATGTTTTCCTAAGCAGTCAAAGAATATGATAAACAAAATAGTGTTTCTGGGTAAAACAACTCCAATTTTTGCCTTTTCTCTCTCTCTCTCTCTCTCTTTTTTTAATCCTCTAAGAATGTAGCTAGGAAGTTAATTTTCTAGAATTAAAACAACTATTATAAATTAATTCGGGAAAAATAACAGCTATTGGACTAGCACATAGTTTTTTAAAGTTTACTTTGAAATTTTATGAAATTACAGAACTATTCTCATTTCAAGAAATAATTGCTGATAAAATAAGTAAATTTAAAGACGTTCCTTTTAAAAATGATTTGGTACAAAGAAAATAACTAGGTAGTAATTGCTTTATATTCAGTGTCTTTGAAATTGCTCATTACTATTTGAAACTGGGTAAAGAGTAAAAATTTCTACTTCTTAAAATAAAACTACCAATATTCAAAAAGAGAAGCAGCTATGATATATAAGCAAGAGCAATAGATCTGAAATCAAAGGCCTCAGGTTTTAAAAAATCACTTCATAGTAATGGGCCTCAATTTCCTCATCTGCAAAAGGAGGTGATCAGACTTGATCAAGAGCTCTCAGACTGGGATCCATGCAATTTAAAAAAAAATACTTTTGACAAATGTATTTCAATGGAATTGGTTTCCCCTGCTTCCTTTTAATCCTATGCATTTTATTTATTTTTAAAAATGCCTTTACCATATTATCAAAGAGTCCATGGCACAAAAAGTTTAAGAATCTTTGATATAGATTTCTAAAGTTTCTTGCAAATCAAAATCCTATATACTTGTTTTATTTACTGTTAACTTTTACAGAAATAGCATTTCAATCTATCATGTTCTGAGATTTGGACAAAGGATTTGTGAGCATAAAGTGACTAAATGGGGCAACCAAGGACAGTGGAAAGAATAGTCTCTAGAGGACCAGGGTTCTAATACTACATCTATATATGTTTTTTTAAACCTATGTAATCTTGGGCAAATCACTTAATCTCTCTGGGCCTCAGTTTCTCATCTAAAAAATAATAGGGGGCGAAGGAAAAGAGATTGGACCAGGTAGCTCTTAGGGTCTCTTCCAGCTTTAAGTTTATGAAATTATGATAGTGTTTGTTTTAAAAGAAATGCCTCATTCTAAATACATACAAATGGTAAAGCTTTAAATAAAAATCAGAAAAATGACAAAGTTAAGGATTCCTTTAGTAAAGGCCCTAAACATTACAGGATAACTTTCACCCAGCATCACACCCAGTGACTGCAATGTGGAATGAATGCATCAGACAAAGATGATTTTGGGGGGCATGTATCACCTCAACAAGGTTCCTTAGAACAAGAGAAATCATGTTTGCAACGGGATGGGAATTCCTGATGGATATAGCCTCTCACTCTAGGGATTCCCCCATTTTTAAGGAAGAGGAGCATGCAGATGTCATGGAGCTCTAGCTATGGAGTCTTCCCTTACAAGCTGTCACATTCGAGCCTGCTCGGCCAGATTCCGGCCGCACTCTCGGAGTGCAGGATGGAAGAACCAGGTTGCTCCCGGGAAATGAGGTCGGACTGCGTCCCCACCCCGCGATACAAGCCTCGATATTTAAATTCTCTCAGCAGACCGAAAAGGATAGAATGGTTCCTCTGGGGCTGCGGCCTATACAAAGAGCTCCGGTTTCCCAGTCCACGGAGGGCGAGCTCCAGAGGCCACTCCAGCTGGAACGGTCCTAGACTTCCCTCCTTCCGTTCCTCCCACCAGGCCTTTAGGCCGCCCCCGCCGCCCAGCTTGGTCCCGGGTTCGGGTAAAGACAGGGGTGCCACGGGGCTCTCACCCCCGGCTCAAAGGCCCCGTATTCCCCGTCTAGCTTCACTTACCCGGGTTCTGGAGAGAGGCCGCCGCTCCGGCTCCTCTTCCTTTGTCCCGCGCAGGCCCCACCCCCTCGCGCGGCGCAGCCGCTTTCGCGGTCGCACTTTCGACACAAAATTGGACTAATGATTGAAGTAAGTGGCGAGTCTTGGGAGGAAGGAGGAGCGCAAAGCAACGGCATTTCCACTCAAGGAAGTACCTGAGACCAAGTTTGTCTCTATTTTTCCCCAAAGTTTCTTAAATTCCGACTTTTTCTATATGACCGCAGATTCGCCACAAGCGCGGGAGTGGGAGGGGCGGGGAGGAAGACGACTGCCCATAGACAGGAAGAGGCCCAGTAGGAAGCAGCCGCTCCTGGAGGCGTGGCCAGCGCGAGGAGGCTCCAGGTGCATGGCGAATGTAGTACCTCGTGGCCCAGAGCGCGCGCTCGCACAGACTCGAATTGGGGGAGGATGCGAGACTCGCCGTTGCGTAAGACTGTGGTTGTGCGTGTGCACGTATGCATGCGTGCGCGCTATCCTAGTTCACAATGTGCTCCCGCAAGGCGGTCAACAGATAACTGCTCACCCTTTTTCTGAGCTGAGTAGAAGGTCAGCCACTTCTCTCTCCTAATCTGGCAGCAGTATTTGTCAACTACAAATAAACTCGTGAACCCGGCGGGCAATGAGGGAGGGAATGACCCACCCACGAGGGGTGGGGTTAGGATCTATAAAATTCAGAATTTATAAAGAATTTGAGGAATAGAACGTTTTGTCAATATCCATTTGTTTTGCAGGAGAAACTGATTTAGAGAAGGTAATTGACTTTCCAGTGTCACAGGGGGAGTAAATAGCAGGAGCTAGGGGCATCTCCAAGTAACACCTGGGGGACCCACCTGCTCTCTTACCTCTCCTCTCTAATGTTTGTGTATACTGTGACAATATAAGCTCTAGTGCTTTTACTCCTACACAAGGTTTCAGGGCAATTTTTCAGGGAAGAAAAAGGGTGTTCAAACAGAACAACTTGCATCCTGGGAATAAAGGGAAAGGAAGTTGTTGCCAGGCAACTAATCTGTTTCCATAGTAACCTAATTATCTTGTGAGCTTTCAGATCACAGACTCGGAAAGTTAGGTTTGGGGCGGGGAAGAAAGATTTTCAGAATCTCTGCCCTGGAAATCTTAATGTGGTGGAGAGATTCGGTGGTGGTGGGGTCAGGAATACCGTGAATGTGGAAATGAAAAAGAAAATGCATCTTCATTTTTACCAATTTCTCTCTGAAATTTAGCATTTCCTCCAATAATGAATAAACATATAAACGTTATACTGAGAAAAGGTATATACATTTCACCAGATTACCTTTTGGTCTGGGGTATCAAAAAAAAACAAAAACAAAAAACAAACAAACAAACAAAAAAAAACAAACTGGGAAGTCCTGGTCTCATCCAGTACTTATTTTTGACAGATGAGAAAACAGGTCCACAAGAGATGAGCTGATTTCATTTGACTTAGATTAGTACATTAAATCAGTTTAAGATTGGAATTTAAGTTTCTTGAGTATCAACCTAAGGGTTTTTCTAAGCCCTTTTTTCTTTACACACACATATATGTATACACATATATATTGGCAAGTATGTATATGTGTGTATATATATATATACATATACAACTATATGTACACTATCTAGCTATCTATCTCTACCCCCCTTTCTCCTCGTTCTACAATTTTATCATGATACTTTAAGGCACTCCTTTTTCTTTTCCACTCTCCTGTCCTTGTCATTCTCATCAGGAAACCAGGGCATATAATTGTCTGGGATCAAGATCTGATTAGAAGACCCCATATTCCTTTTGGGGTCTAAGGTCTCTTCACTATTATCGTTCAGTATCTTCACTATTTTCCCATGACAAGCTCTTTTGATATCCTGCTTTCTTATTAAAGATATTTAATTGGCAGAGATAATGTTCTCTGCCTAATTTTTCCTCTCCTCAAGAACTATCATGTTTCCCTTGGAAACTTGCAAAACATGGAGGAACTACAAGCAATTTGAAAAAATTTATATATTCTTCCCATCTTTTAGAGGGAAAATAGCTATAAACCGGAATATCAACTCATTCTCAATGTTCCTTTAAAGACCACAGCTTTTAAAAATCAAAGTATTACACATGTATTGAGATCAAGACTGTAATAAGCACAGATACCATAGCTACAGGCACTTAGCCCCGTAAAGCAGACAAGTAAAGCAAATACAGAGACAAATATAACAAAACATGCTTGATCAAACAATATGGCTTTCAAAATTTGCTATTTCTCTTCCATATTTTTCTTTTTTGCTGCTGAATGGAGGTGCAATGGGTGGGAGGTTGGGAATGGATAAGAAGTATGGGATTATTTGATTCTAGCAGTCATTAAATTTTTTACTTCTCTCATTTCTAAGAAAAATTCCAGAAAAGGAATGTGTACTGATTTGGGAAAACAGAGCTTGTTTGACTTATTTAGAACAGCTGTGTTACCAAATAGAGGGGAGCTTTGGAGTTGAGTATGGTACAAAGAAATTTGTAGTCAGAATATTTAGTTGAGCTGTATGACCTTGGCATTTAAAAGCCTGTCTCCTCAACTGTTAAGAGCTCATTATACAAGTAGCTTATTATCATATTACTGCCTTCCCTCCCATTCCAGTAAACTTCAGTGGCTCTCTGGTTTCTTCTAGGACTAAATACAAAATCTTCTGTTTGCCATTCAAAGTCCTTCATAATCTAGTCCCCTTCTATCATTCCAGTTTTCTTATATCTTACTTCCCAATATATATAATTCTATTCAGTGCCTTTGGCCTCTTGGTTGTTCCACAATCAAGATTCCATCTCTCAGTATCTGGCATTTTCACTGACTGTCTTCCATGCCTGGAATGTTTTCCTACCTTATCTTCCTCCATAAGCTTCTTTGGCTTCCTATAAGTTTCATCTTAAAAAAAAATTAAAAAAATTTATTAAAGCTTTTTATTTTCAAAACATATGCATGGATAGTTTTTCAACATTGATCCTTGCAAAACCTTGTGTTCCAAATTTTTCCTCTTCTTCCCTTCATCCCCTTCCCTAGATGGCAGGTAATCCAAGATATGTTAAATATGTGCAATTCTTCTGTACATATTTCTGCAATTATTGTGCTGCACAAGCAAAGTCAGATCAACAAGGAAAAAAAATAAGAAAGCAAAATGCACGCAAACAACAATAAAAAGAGTGAAAATACTATTTTGTGATCCACACTGAATTTCCATGGTCCTCTTTCAGGGTGTAGATGGCTCTCTTCATCACAAGATCATTGGAACTACTTGAATCATCTCATTGTTGAATGTTGTCCATCATTTATCCAATGAAACTCAGTTAAGTCTCTTTGTCAGAGAAATCCATTTCAATCAGAATACATCCTCATACAATATCATTGTCGAAGTGTATAATGATCTCCTGGTTCTGCTCATCTCACTTAGCATCAGTCCATGTAGGTCTCTCCAAGCCTCTCTGTATTCATCCTGCTGGTCATTCCTTACAGAGCAATAATATTCCATAACATTCATATACCACAATTTACCCAGCCATTCTCCAATTGATGGGCATCCATTCATTTTCCAGTTTCTAGCCACTACAAACAGGGCTGCCACAAACATTTTGGCACATACAGGTCCCTTTCCCTTTTTTAGTATCTCTTTGGGATATAAGCCCAGTAGTAGCACTGCTGGATCAAAGGGTATGCACAGTTTGATAACTTTTTGGGCATAATTCCAGATTGCTCTCCAGAATGGCTGGATTCGTTCACAACTCCACCAACAATGCATCAGTGTCCCCGTTTTCCCGCATCCCCTCCAACATTCATCATTATTTTTTCCTGTCATCTTAGCCAATCTGACAGGTGTGTAGCGATATCTCAGAGTTGTCTTAATTTGCATTTCTCTGATCAATAGTGATTTGGAACACTCTTTCATGTGAGTGGTAATAGTTTCAATTTCTTCATCTGAAAATTGTCTGTTCATATCCTTTGACCATTTATCAATTGGAGAATATTGCCAAGTCTTATTAATTTACCTCCCCAACATCTCTTGCCTCAGGTTCTTTCTCTGGAATTATACAATTGGCATCCTAGTTTAGCACCTCTAAAACCCTCTTACTTGCATTATTGAAATGATTTCTTAATTTGTCTTCTTGAATTCAGTCCCATGTTCTTCCCTTTCAAATCCATCACCAACCAGTGTGCTAAATTGATAATCCTAAAGAATAGAGATTACCATGCCCTACTTCAGTAACTTCCTAATGGCTCTCAAATAAAATAAACATTCCTTTTATTTAAACTCCCTCATAGTCTGGCTTCAACTTTTTGCAAACTGGTTTCACATAATTCCTTCATGTACTTTATATTCCAGACTTTATATTTTTTGGAATCATACCTAGAATGCTCTCCCTTCTCATTTTTTGCTTCTTGGAATTCCTAGATCTTTTTAAGGCTCAGTCCAAGTGTTACTTCCTTCAGATCATCTTTCTGGTTTCCTTCCTTTCCTAGGTTAGAAATTTGGTTTCCTGGCTTATTGGTATTTCTTTAATGACTTAAGGGATGAGACTTCCCCTCATGGGATACCTCCCTTCCTCAATTGAATCATCTTCCCTAACTCTGCCTCCTCTAACTAAAGCCTCTTGCTTTACTATCCAGTCCTGTTTCTTCTAGGTGTCTGACTCTTTGGAGATCGTCCTATATGTGTCCTTTTCTTACATCTTCCTAACTCAGTTTTGGAGGGAGACCCACTTTAAAGGAGGAAGCAGTAGGGGGATCAGTGATGTACTTTAGCATTCTTCTCTTGCTCTTTTTTCCTGATCCACTTAAGGGCTTTCTCTTAAACATTTCAAATAAAATGCATGTTGTTCTAGTATTGCCTCCTACCTAATTTTATTCTTATTCTTATTTGTGAAGCCCATGTAATCCAAGCAATGGACCTAACTAGATTTAAAAGTGATGATTAACTGTGTTGACATAATTTAGTTGTGACTCCTTACTTTAAGAAAATCCAAAATGTGCAAATTTAAATTTGTAGAACACTGATGTTGGGGATTCACTTGATTCCTTTAAATAGCAAGAACTGGGCATTTCAAGTATTATTTGATGTCTAAAATTCTGTTTACACTGCCTTTCAGGTATATATATATATATATTTATACATACATACATATATATATATATACCCCCTCAAGAAAACATACAAATAAGTTGGTTGTTTGTTTTTAAAACTAAATGCAATGAAAATGGAAGACAACCTTAGAGGAAGACACTGAGAGGAGATGGGGGGGTTGGAATTCTTAAAAGGCCTTTTCTAGAAAAAAAAATGAAGTCAAGGAAGAAGGAAGTCAGGGAAGACAGATGGTGGAGGCACAGGAGACAGTTAGTGAAAATGGACTTTATAAAAAGGTTGGGAAGTATCTATTGAGCCAGAACAAAATATAGCAACAAATTTACTTTTAAAATTAGGCAGCTAGATGACACAGTGGATAGAATACTGGAATGTGGAGGACTTGAATTCAAATTCAGCCTTAGACATTTGACATGTACTAGCTTGTGATCTTGGATGCTAAAAAAATATTAAGCAGATAAGGATAGGGCCTAAATTTATGATTTTATTAGTTTAGGGAACCCTTTGATAAGGAAACTCCCTCTACTAAAACATATTGGTACTTCTCTGCAAGGTATATAGTCTGAGGTTTTTAGACCACTGACATGTTAAGTGATTTTCCAGGGTTACAAAGTCAGTATAGATCAAAGACAGGATTTGAATCCAGATCTTCCTGACTTCAAAGCCATCTTTCTATACACTATGCCACACTGCTTCGCCAAGTAAATATGATAATAGGAAATAATATTTTTGCAAAAATTGTTTTTTCCAATAATACTTTTTGTAGTCTTCTTAGGTCTCTCTATAATAATCAGAGTTTATATTAAACCCATCATGTTAAAATATTTTAAATAAACCTTAGGAATTGGGAAGAATGAGTATCCCCAATTTAACTTAAACAAGTCTGAATAACATGCTTAATTTGTATGTCAAAATTATCTTCTCAGTACATTAGGCCATTATCTCCCTAAAAAGTTCTGATTTTGCTTTTCTACATTGCTCAAAATGATTCTAAACTTCACAAAGGGTCTTCTCTGGTGCTCCACCCTGATATGGAGTTAGTTGACTCCTGATTTTCCAGGGCCAAGGAGGAAACAGGATGATAAAAGTTTTGGCTACACAATAAAAGTTCAATTGTTTTTCAATTGTTTCCAATTCCTCATGACCCCATTTAGGATTTTCTTGGTAAGATGCCAGAATGGTTTGCTATGTCTTTTTCCAGCTCATTTTATAGATAAGAAAATTGATGCAAACAGGGTTAAATGCCTTTCCCATAGTCACATTGCTTGTAAGTATCTAAGGTTAGCTCTGAATTTAAGAAGATGTGAATTCCTGACTCCAGCCCTGGCATTCTATAGTCTACGATAGATTATCTACCATGACACAGAAGGTTTGTAATCTGTAGTAATGGGTAAAGGATCTGCACCATTGAATCATGGATCTTGAATGAATTGATCTTGAATTATTGAAGGTCACATTATCAAAACAGAATTTAAGAGCTGTAAGATATCTCAGTGACTAGTACAATCCATATTAAAAGGATCCCTTTCCCACTATTACATTCCTGACCATAGTTATGCAGCCTTTGCTTGAAGATCTCTATTTTAGGTTAAAGAAACCCATTCCCTTTGAGGATTCTTTTAATTGCTAAGAAAAAAAAAATTCCTGGACATGAGACCTAAATTTGTTTCATCTTCCACTTACTCATCCTGGTTCTGCCCTTTGGAAACAAACAGAACAAAATGAATCCCTTTTCCATATGACAATCCTTCAAAAAGATATCTACATATTTTTAAGTTTGTTTTCTCTACTCTAAACATGCCTATCTCTTTCCACTAGTCACTCTATGGCTCACAAACCTGGTTTCTTTCCTCTAGAAGTTATCAATATCCTTCTTAAATTGTGGTTCCTAGAACTGAACACAATTCTCCAAATGTAGTCTGCCCAGGGAGAGAAGAATGGCACTATTACCTCCTTATGGATAGAAGAGATACATTTCTTCCTTTAGCTCAATATGGCATTATTTATTATTATTATTATTTTATTAATTTTATTATTTTAGCAGCCACATCACACTGCTAGAATATTCAGCTGGCAGTTTTATGAAAACCTCCAGATCTTGTTAAGACAAATTGCTTGCTAACTATACTTTCCCCATTATATGCTTCTAAAGATGATTCCAAAGTATAAGATTTTTACATTGGTGATAACAATAGTCAGCATTTATGTAATGCTTTATGATTTATCAAGTGCTTTACATATGTTATCTCATTTGATAACAATCATGTGAGACAGATGTTAATATTATTCCCATTTTATAGCTTAGGAAACTGAGGTTTAAAACTATCACGTGACTTGTCTAGGGTTACCTTAAGTTTCTGAGGCAGGATTCGAACTCTGGTCTTTCTGATTCTATCTAGTATTTTATCCCCTATGCCAGCTTGCTGGCAATTTGTTTCTTGAATTTCATCTTATTAGATTCAGTTCCAGTACTTTTCTTTTGTCTGTCATTGTTTCTCTGAATCCTTATTATGGTATCCTCCAAAATTTATGTCATCTTCCAATTTGATGGGCATATCATTTAAGCCATTATCCATGTCACTGATAAAAATGTTAAATATGTTCTTAGATCATTGATCAAGAGCTGGAAAAAACTTAGAGATCATGTAATCTCATTTTACAGATGAGAAGGCTAAGTGACATATATACGCAGTGATATTATATATACAGCAATATTTGGCAGAGCTGGTATTTGAATTCAGCTGTTGATTCTAAGGCTAGTCCTCTATCCAAGTATTTTATAAATATTGAGTATGAAAAAGACCTGGAACAAATCAATTGATGAACCCTCCTCCTCCATCTTCCCCCTTCCTCCCCCCTCCCCCTCACCTCCTGAGCTGATATGTCATCTTTTGCAGCTCTCAACTAAAGGAGCTCTCAGTGCTCTTGAAGTCAAGTCATCTATAATAAGACTTCTTAAACTTTTTCCATTTGCAACCCCTTTTTGCTTGAGAAATTTTTATATGACTCCAGGTATATAGGAATATAAAATAAGTATATAAATTAAACATTTACTGATAATAAATCATTATTTCATGACCCCACATTCAGTTACAAGACCCTATACCAGTTGCAAACCACAGTTTAAGAAGCTTTGAGTTGTCCCAATAAGTCTGGATCAGATTGATAAACTGTGCAGCTGGGGCTTCTCAGATAAGCAGTTCCCAAAGGGGGCTGCTCCTCTTCTTCCTTCTGCCCCTTCTCAACCCTGTAACCTCCAATCTGGAGGAGACTGCTCCTTTCTCCTTCTATGCAACCTCCCTTTTTTGCTGTAACACATAAACTACTCAAGGTACTAGAACTGCTGGACCCTTTTGTACCTAATATAGAAGATACTTGACATTCCTGTCTTTTGCTCTTTCTTATAATAAAATAAGTTATTACTCATGTTCTTGAGTTGTGACTGTTCGTTGACAATATAAAACTGTCACATGCCTTGAGTTGTGACTGTTCGTTGACAATATAAAACTGTCACATGCCCACATATGTGTGTAAAATTAACTCTGTATATATAGATGTATCTATTATTGAAATTGTGTTTGTGCACTATGATGTTTGAACTTAAAAGGTTCAAATTTATATACATTTTTTTTTGCTTTCTTACTTATAGGATTTATTCTTGTCAATCCAGATTTTAGTATTTGGAGCACTATTCAAATTGGGCAATTGTTCTTTGTCTTAGAAAATGCTGCCTTGTTGACAGATTATATTAGTAAACTTATTTGCCAGTTGTCAGTATCAACCAAATTCCTTTCTTCTTGGCACAGTTTTACTGCCAAATTCTACCCAATCTAAAGCTAATGTTTTTAGAAGGAAGATAATCCAGTATTGTGGGAAGTTTGAAACATTTTAGAATCATATTTGTGCTAATTCCTATTGCCATAAATTGTAAGCAATTTATGAGAACAGAGACTATTTTTGTTTGTGTGTTCCTAGCATCTAGTACAGGACCTGATACATAGTAGATATAGAAAACAATCAAGTTTTTATTAAACATTCACTATGCACTATGATTACTGAATTGAACTGAATCTTTTATACACTCCTATTTTTCTTTAGGAATCTCTGGTGGAGAATGATATCAGTAAAGTATAAAAAATAAATACAGAGTTAAAAAAAGCAGCTATTTCCCATAAATAATCTGAATAAATTTTGTTGACATTGCTTTTAGCAGTATAGAGACCTATTTATGAAGAGGACCTCTGGCAAATAGGAAAGTGAACAAAGACTTTGTGATTAAAGAACTTGGTTTCAAATCCTACCTCTGATATTATTTCTCATGTGATCTGGGCAACCAATCAATAGACAAATTTTTATTCATTGCCTACCACAGGCTGGACATCTAACATCCCTGAATATGTTCCCATAAAATGAGGTCCTTTACCAGCTCTTGCTCTATAATCTTGTGTCCTTTCTGGGTTGGATTTTCAGAAGCATTGTAGTATAGTGAGTGCAGAGAGCAGTGAATTTAGAATCAGAAAACGTGGATTTAAATTTTGCCTCTGTCCTTATTGCTTGTGTGATCTTACTGTGTGATTAGGGATAAGTCACAACTTGCCTGGACCCAGAGGTATGCATTTATCTAGGTCTGTGCATTGAGCAGTTATGATTAGGTTCTGAGTATTAATGGAATTGCTTCCTGAGGCAAGCAGCGAAGGGCACTGATGGGGATCATTTTAACCTCATTGTCCCACTCTCTGTGAAGGTCATGGGTAGTCCCACCATGTTATGTCTGGTCAGAAATCTGAGTTATATCAAATCTCTGAGGTTAAATTTCTCCTATAAATCTTTCTGTGTATAAACCTGTCGCACCATCTTTGCTGAATCCTTTTGGGTTATACCCAGCATAGCACCCTGCCTCTTATCCACCCTGTCCTGGACCATGTGATAGCTCTCCCCTTATACCCCACCATATCTCTATTTTTTCTCCTTCTTATAGCTAATTAACTATTTTAGGGTGCTAAACTCAATAGATTTAGCCTGCCAACTAAGGACATACTCCAACTTCATGGGATTCCTTTTCTCCTGGTTAATTGTGAGTTACACTAGGGAACTTGTTTTTCCCACCTTTAATGGTTAAAACCTTTTCCTTGCTAGCTGTATGTTCTCCCCAACTCTATTTCATATTTAGGACTCCTGGGGTTTATTGTATCTCTTTTGTCTGTAACCTCTTCTCCTAAATAAACTTATTGTTTGGCAAAAAGAATGGCTATTCGAGCAAATATAATATAGATGACAATACTACCTAAACGAATCTATTTATTTAGTGCTATATCAATCAGACTCCCAAAAAACTATTTTAATGACCTAGAAAAAAATAACAACAAAGTTCATATGGAAAAACAAAAGGTCAAGAATTTCAAGGGAATTAATAAAAAAAAATCAAATGAAGGTGGCCTAGCTGTACCAGATCTAAAATTATATTATAAAGCAGCAGTTACCAAAACCATTTGGTATTGGCTAAGAAATTGACTAGTTGATCAGTGGAACAGGTTAGGTTCAAAGGACGAAACAGCCAATAACTTTAATAATCTAGTGTTTGAAAAATCCAAAGACCCCAGCTTTTGGGATAAGAACTCACTATTTGACAAAAATTGCTGGGAAAATTGGAAATTAGTATGGCAGAAACTAGGCATTGACCTACACTTAACACCGTACATCAAGATAAGGACAAAATTGGTTCATGACCGAGGCATAAAAAATGAGATTATAAATTAGAGGAACATAGGATCGTTTACCTCTCAGACCTGTGGAAGAGGAAGGAATTTATGACCAAAGAACAACTAGAGATCATTATTGACCACAAAATAGAAATTTTTGATTATATCAAATTGAAAAGTTTTTGTACAAACAAAACAAATGCAGACAAGATTAGAAGGGAAGCAATAAACTGGGAAAACATTTTTACAGTAAATGATTTTGATAAAGTCCTCATTTCCAAAATATATAGAGAATTGACTCTAATTTATAAGAAATCAAGCCATTCTCCAATTGATAAATGGTCAAAGGATATGAACAGACAATTCTCAGACGAAGAAATTGAAACTATTTATAGACATATAGACACATGAAAAGATGCTCCAAGTCATTATTAATCAGAGAAATGCAAATTAAGACAATTCTGAGATACCACTACACACCTGTCAGATTGGCTAGAATGACGGGGAAAGATAATGTGGAATGTTGGAGGGGATGTGGGAAAACAGGGACCCTGATACATTGTTGGTGGAATTGTGAACACATCCAGCCATTCTGGAGAGCAATTTGGAACTATGCTCAAAAAGTTATCAAACTGTGCATACTCTTTGATCCAGCAGTGTTTCTACTGGGCTTATACCCCAAAGAGATACTAAAGAAGGGAAAGGGACCTGTATGTGCCAAAATGTTTGTGGCAGCCCTCTTTGTAGTGGCCAGAAACTAGAAACTGAGTCAATGCCCATCAATTGGGGAACAGCAAATAAATTGTAGTATATGAATATTATGGAATATTATTGTTCTGTAAGAAATGACCAGCAGGATGATTTCAGAAAGGCCTGGAGAGACTTACATGAACTGATGCTGAGTGAAATGTGCAGGGCCACGAGATCGTTATATACTTCAATAACAATACTGTATGAGGATGTATTCTGATGGACCTGGCCCTCTTCAACAACGAGATGAACCAAATCAGTTCCAATAGAGCAGTAATGAACTGAATCAGCTACACCCAGTGAAAGAACTCTGGGAGATGACTATGAACCACTATACAGAATTCCCAATCCCTGCATTTTTGATTTCCTTCACAGGCTAATTGTAAACTATTTCAAAGTCCGATTCTTTTTGTATAGCAAAATAATTGTCTGGACATGTATACATATATTGTATTTAACTTATACTTTAACATATTTAATATGTATTGGTCAACCTGCCATCTGGGGGAAGGGGTCGGGGGAAGGAGGGTAAAAGTTGGAACAAAAGGTCTTGGAATTGTCAGCGCTGAAAAATTACCCATGCATATATCTTGTAAATAAAAAGCTATAATAAAAAAAAGAAAAGTATTTCTAAATTCATCATTAAAAAAAAGAATGGCCATTGTGAATTTTTCACATGATCTAACCCCAATACTGGGTGCTTCAGCTTTTGATACCTGAACATCAATCAGTCTCATTATCTGGAACTAGAAATTGCTCTCCTAAATAATATCATGTATACCTCAAAAATTGGCAATACAAATTAGGACTTGAGTTATTCATACTAAAGAAAGTGATAGAGAAAATGTTAACAATGCTTATTAAACTTCAAAGTATGCTGTGCGTACTTTTTTTGAGACTTATTTATTAAACATTTACCAATGGACCACTGCCTGAACCTGTGTTTCGACTATGAATTGAGGGAACTAAATTAAATAACATGTAGGGTCTCCTCAAGCTCTGAATCTGTGATTCAGATGAATTTATAATCTTGAATCTTAAATCTATGATCTGAATTTATGAACTTTGAAATGGAGGAAGTATTTAACAAACTAAAACACAATGCATGGTTGGATTCTTTGTTTCACCATCTTTATTGCAGTGGTATCACTTACTTTGGTAAGTTCACATTCCAGTTTAAAAGGCCTCCAAGCAAGTCAAACCTTGTTACAAATTCAAGTATTTTAAAATGTACATGTTATAAGCACAGAGAGCTGCATAGTAGAGTTACTAAGAACATTCACGATGCCAAGGGCACTGAAAAGAAATTTTACTAGATACATAGCTTATCATGATTTTCTGTTGTCTAGTAATATAGTGGTTATAGAACAGAGACTGAAATAGTTACATTTAAAATAAAAAAATAAAATAAAACCAGAAGGCAGACATCAGCATGTCTAACAGCAGGTTTAGTTTAATTGCTGATATTCTCATAAACATTTAATTGGCTGCTGTGTTCTCAGCAAAATGAAAAATCCCTTTTCACCAAATGGAAGAACCTAAACTTGCAAAAATTTAAATTGATTTAAAGAAAAAATTTAAAATTTCTAATATCCCTGTATTGTCATGTGAAAGATATGTTTTTCCCCCTACCTAAAATGTGTGTTCAAGTTTGAATTAGAAATGGGAAATACAATAAAGGCTTTATTAAAATGCTGACAAATCTGTAGCCCTTTAATGGTGATCCATTGACTGGAAAAGTATGGCTAGTTGAATTCAAACATGATTCTTGACTAAAAACAAATGAGTAGACCATTTAGTGTAAATGGATTTTCAATGTTTGAAGACCTGAAAATAAATTGTATTAAGCAAGTTTTGTTATTTTTTAAAGGGATATTCCTCATAGGTATGTTTTCTTATTTGCATTTTTACAGTTTAAACAATTTCTGAATTTAAATATCTTGCAAAGAACTCCTAGGTTGACTTAACAATTTATATTTTGATATCTTTAAATGACTCAATGATATATTCATATGTGAGATTATTTTACCCTGTTGCACTCAACCTGAGGTGCTTATTGGACATTGATGTTACTTGCATTTAATTTTGTAGGAGAAAAAAATTGTGGTGGTGGTCTTTTAGGTAACTATTTGTGTTCTTTTTAAACCACTTCTGGTAATTATAGCAACCATTTCTTCACTTTGTTTTTTGTTTTTCTTGTGTTGACTATAATACATTTTGTTGGCAACACACCGAATATGGTGTTTTGTGGGTAATGACTTTTCTTTTAAAGTCTGAAAGACAATAAAAACCAAAACTTGCATGGGTAGATTAAATATTATTTAACTGTATGTTCTTGTAGGTTGGATGAAGCTGTTTGTAGAAAATTATTCAATTGGGATGGATTGTTCACTTCAATACATATACAGCTGATTTCAAAGAAAAATTACCAGGCAGGTGAATAGTATATTCTCCTTTAAAAGGTTTTAACATTCTCTTTTTTTAATTAAAAAAAATTTTGTAGATAGAAAATAAGGTTCAGGTATATAATGGCTGGTCATGGGCTGGGACAAAAAAAGGGGAAGTGCTGTTGTTTCAAAAATTTTGAATGAATTTATGAATAAAATGGTTATTGCTAGTCTTATATTACTGATTAGAAAAGAAAAAATGTGTTTAATCATTTTGGTCAAAATAAGGGATTTAAATATTTCAAAGCAGTTTTGGGCGAAAATGTAAAGTATGATTGACACATTTTAATTCTTAAAACCCCTGTATGTCTGAATGGAAGGGGAATGAGAGGAGGGAAACAATATTTGGAAATAAATAGAACAAAATAAGTATTAACTATCAATAAAATTTTTTCTCCAAAAACAACTATTAGATGTTGGATTTTGAAAAATCTTATTTCCTTATCTTTTTTCTTTCAAAGAGAACTACATGTTCATTGTATGTGTTAACACAATGATTTAATAACATTTCCTTTTTAGTAACATTTGGGGACACAAAGGATGCCCATTTAGATTCATCTGGATGTTATTTTCAAATCCCATTACATACAGTCTTTGGATTAATTAGCTCCTGTTGAAGGTTTGATAGAGGGGATGCTGCATGACCTCCGCATAATGAGCCTGACCTCTATGTCGGGTAGATTATCTTGTTTAGTCTGTAAGCACCCTTCATCTGTGGCTGCTAAGTGTAGATCAAATCGTAGAGAAACAGATTTTTTCCTTAATCGTGGGTTATCTTTAAAGAAAGAACCTTCCCATTCTTTAATAACTTCATCCACTTTTTCTGTCCTGAAATTAAAAATCAAATCTTGTATTAAGGAGAGAATTAATGCACTGGAAACATGGAAAACAGTAGAAAAACATGGGGCGAAGGCAGAAAATCTAGGCATTTTTGTAGGAAAAAACGTAACTAAATTTTCTGTGGAGGCAAAACATGTAAAGTTCTGTTTTAGGGTTGTATTTTCAAGAAAAATAATAACAAAAGGGTAGTCCTATTATATTTGAGGTTTTTTTCCAATTGGAATATATTTGAAAATATCAGCATATTATATCAATAAATACTAGTAGATATTTATTTCAGATTAAAATTTTATATTAGCTTAATTTAAGAATTTGATATATTAACTTAATATAAAAATGTGAAAAACAAATTTAAATAAAGAAAATCGGATTTCAATTCTTTTCATTACTGGGATTGCTCATTTATTTTCAATTTAAATAAATATTTTCCATTTATTTCTTATTGTTTCTTTGAAAGTCATTCATTTTAACATTTCCATGCCTTAAGCAACTCTCTAAGAGTAGCTGAGAAGCTAATGATCTGCATTAGTAGAGAGAATTTCTTCACCTAGGCATTTTCTATGACAATTCATAGTTTTGGTCTTCATCCCAGTCCCTCCCTATCCCCTGCACAAATGATTTTTCTTACTGTATGGTCCCGTGAGCTTCAGTACTTTCCTTCACAATGCTTCCATTTAAGATGGCCTGTTTGGTCACTGTTTCTACCTTTTCTTTCTCACGTTTGTGTATGACCTCTGTTGAAAAAGATGCTTCCTGAGGAATGTAGCATTTACTAGATACTGAAACTTATTCATTAAAACATGAAATGATGAAAGACAGCTTGGAATAATAGATTGGAGAATTAGTTTTGGAGTCAAGAAGACCTGATCCCCAGTGCTAGGATACACATATTCCTTTCTTTCAGCCCCTTAGATGATAGTATCTAGGCTTCCTACCCAACCACTTTTTCACTCCCTCATTACCTTGCATATATTTGATATATGTTTTTATATTATTTATTTCAAGAGTACATGAGCTTTTTGTTGGTAGAAACTGTTTTATTTTTGTCTTTGTATCTCAAGTGCCGAATACAGTGCCTGACACAGAGTAATTACTTAATAAAAACTTGTTGATTTTCTTTTATCTGTGGGATCATGGTAAAATCACTTAAACACTCAGTGTTCTGTGCAAATCTCTAGGAATATAAGTTAACTAGGTCTGTTAACTTGGTTTAAAATAAAAAGATTTTTGATAGCTGTATTTCAGCACAATTGGTTTCTTTTATGATCTTCTGTTTTTTCATTTTATGAATTTAAAAATCTTATTCTCTGATTGGGTTGGTAGGCTTCATCAGATTACCAGAGAAATCCAGGACACACATAAAAAACTAAGGTATCCCTATTATAGGAAATTGTTGATCTAGTGGAAGGCATTTTCACATGCAAAGTTCCCTTTGCCAATGAATCCCAGGCCCAGGCAATTAAATAGTAATCTGTAATTGGTTCAGGCTATATAAATTAAACATTGTGAGTTTTTGCTTGCTGTTTTTAATATTCAATGTCAACTCATGATACAAGCCTTTTAAATGCTAAGTTGTAATAATAATGTCATTTTAAGGTTTGCAAGCCACCATATCTTTACTATTTCATTTGATCTTTACAACCCCATATAGTAGATTATTTTGTTATCTTCATTTTTCAGAGGATGAAGATGAGGTAGAGAGAGCTTAAATGACTTACCTAGAATCATATAGCTAATAAATGTCAGGTAGGATTTGAACTCAGGCCTTCCTAACAAATCCAGAATTCTAGCTCCTATACCACTTAGCAACCTATGTAGTGATTTACTAATGTTAGCAGACTCACCTGCAGGTAAGATAAAGCCTACTCGACTTGTGGTAGACTTTCTATCTCCTTTCCCAGATTGAGCAGAACCATAATATCTGAAGAAAAAATAGAAAGAACTGTATTATGATAATTAAAAAAATAGTTAGTTAATCTAGATCTTGAATGACAAGGACTTTCTTAATATATACAACTCTGAGGAAATTAATTACAATTTGAAATTTTTCATCTATATTTTTCCAAGGGTTTAGTTATTTCATATATCATATGTTCAATAAATGAATGTCAAAGATACATGTGTAGATACTTAGAAAGACATAAATACACAAAGTTAATGAAAAATTTTTGAAAGGTTTTGAAAAATTTCATCACATTCCTTTTAATAATCAGAGATACCTGGGATGTCAGCAAACTCAAATGGGGAGTTACTATTCTAGAATTTTACCTGAGAGGCTTTTAGAGTTAAATCATAATATCAAGTATGTATAAAAGAGGATCCTTTATCTTCCATTTTGTGAAATAAAGGGGCCTGGTAATGGAAGCATGGGCCTTGAATTTGCTAGCTAAAGGCATTTTATGGCCTTGGTTGTAGTATAGTTTTGAGATAGTACTTTAGTTCATTTCTTAGATATTTCCTCTCTCCTCAATCCCTCCCCTCCCCCCCCCAAAATAAACATCATAAAACAAATAAATAAAACTCAACAAAGTATAGAAATTTTGTTTTATGGGCATTTGCAGAGTTAGAGATCAAAGGATTTCGTTATCTCTTAAGCTTGTAAGTGGTTGAAATTTCAGTTTGTGGGAATGACTGAATTTAGTCCTCCTTTCAAGGTAATCATCATTCCTTTCTGTCTACAAAGAACTGCCTTTGAAATCATGCTTAGAAAAATGTTTTGCCATCGCTGTAATATCAAATAATGCTCACTTATATTTTGTTGTTGTTTTTATTGGGTTTGCTATTTATTTCATTGCTACTGGGAACTACTGCTATGGAAATGACCTCTACCGATGTGGGCCAACATCTGCTCTTCTGCAATTTAAAATCTTAAGAGAGAGTTGCTTGGGGAGCTGAAAGACTGAATGAATTTCCCAATATGAACCAATGTTTCAGAGGATCTGAGCACAAGTTTCCCTGACTCTGAAGCCAACTTTCTATCTACTATACTGTACTCACCCTCCAAGATTTTGTAGAGCAGGGGATTGATTATGAGTAGTGATGTATGGATTTGAACATTTTTACCTTATTTTGTGCTTGGTTCATGCAAGACACAGAATAGTCTAAAAATAAAAAGCACATGAATCTCGAGAATAAGTGAGGGTAGTACCTGAGAGTTACTTACCTTAATGATCTATGTGTCAGTGATTTCATTTCCTATGTCTGATTCAAGTATTTTCACAACTGATTTGTAGAGGGCCAAGACCTAGTCTTCCATCTGTTAATTATAGTCTCTAACCAGAAAGACTCATCTTCATGAGTTAAAATTTAGCTTCAAAACCTTAGTAGCTGTATGACCCTGGATAAGTCACTTAACCCAGGCTGCCTCAGTTTCCTTATCTGTAAAATGAACTGGAGAATGAAATGGCAAACCACTCCAGGATCTTTCCCAAGCAAACCCCCGATGGGGTCATGGAGAAATGGACATGATTGAAAAATGATTCAACAACAATTTACTCCCAGATGTGGAAGCCCCATTACCAAGGCAGGTTAACATTTTTTCTTGACTTGTAGTCTTAAAAGAGTTGCCTGAAGTTGCTAAGAAGTTTAGTATCCCTAGGATCACAGAGCCATTATGTGACAGACTTAGGACTTGATCTCAGGTCTTCCTGACTGAGCATCTAGAAAGATGCTATTTTTATCTATTATCTTAGGAACTTGATAAATAGAATGAGATTATGCTGATAGTTTGGGGGATAGTTTTTTTTTTTGGGGGGGGGGTTCATGTTCTCTTTTTCTTTCTGATTACTTCATTCTCTAGATGGCATTGAGTACCTGATTTCTTCTTTTTCCAGAAGGCGGCGATACGTTGCTAACTCTTGTTCTAATCTCATTTTAGTGTTAAGTAGCATTTCATGCTCTCTGAGCTGCTTTTCGATTCCTTGCCTCACTTCTGCCAGTTCTTTCTCCAGACCTTCAATGACAGCTTCTAGGTCTTGAAGTTGAGTCTGATAATGTTGCTCTGACTCTTGTAGTGAATTTTCCAGGCCCCTTTCCTGTTTAACCAACCAATACAAAATATAGCTTTGAAATCTTATTTGAACTATCAACAGTGATACATATTTAGGCATGTTATATAGAGGTTTCTTTCTTTTTTTAGGTTTTTAAAGAAATTTATTCACATATTTAATATTTCCCCCCAGTTACATTCAAGACAAAAAAAATTTACATTTGTTTTTAAAATTTTTTACTTCTGGGTTCTCTCCCTTATCCCCACCCGCAATTAAGAAACCACATGTGAAGTTATGTAAAACATTTCCATAAAAGTCAAGGTGTAAAAGAAAACATAGATCTCTCATCCTAATGAAAATAAAAACCCTCAAGAAAATTAAATTTAAAAAAAGAGAAAAAAAGAGAGAATGCTTCATTTTGTATTCAGACACAATCAATTCTTTCTTTGGGTATGATTAGCATTTTTCATCCTAAATCCTTCAGAGTAGTTATGGCTGATTAGGCAGAGGTTTCTTACCCATTACAATAGGAATTCTTAATCTTGGTCTGTGCCTAGATTTTGGAGAAGTACTTGTATGAATTTGGATGGGAAAAAAAATTACATGTTTATTTTCACAATTCTCTAACTGAAGTTTAGCATTTCCTTCAATTATTTAAAGTTATTATTCTCAGAAGGAGGATATAGGCTTCATTAGACTGCCCAAGAGGCCATGAAATAAAAAAAGTGAAGAATGAGCTTATATCTCAAGGAAGGAATTGATAATGAGTAAATGCTCATGCAACCCAAAATATTTATAACAGGATTTTTTGGGATAGCTAAGAATTGGAAACAAAGTAGGTACTCATCAAATAGGAAATAGTTAAACAAAATCATGGTGCATGAATGTAAGGGTTTATTACTGTTATATATGAAATGATTTGTGTGATAAGTACAGAGAAGCATGGGAAGATCCTCATGAACTAATGGAGAGTGAAATAAACAGAATCAAGAAAACAACATAGCCAGTAATTACAACAATGGAAATGGAAATGAAAAGATTACACATCAAAAAATCAAAAGTAAATATAAAAAATTATAAAGATCAAATAGGATTCAAATGAAATTATATGAGAAGACAGCCCTAACCCACTTCTTGTACCAGTAGGAGATTAACAGGTATGACACATTACATATATTTTCAGACATTTTCCATATTTTGTTCAATTGTACTGAATTTCCCCCCTCTAGTTTAGATAGAATCATCATTTTTATTATATTGTCTCTGTCCACCCATGTACAATCATATTGATTCTTCAAATATTTAAATCTGACTTTATTTGTACAGAATATATTTTGTAATTTCTGGGTTTGCTTGGCAATTATACTCTCAGGTATTTTATGCCGACTACAATTAATTTACATGGGGTTATCTTTTACTATGTCTTCTTGCAGGGCTTTGTTGGATCAGCAATAAATTTTTTCTTTGATATTCACTCTTTGTAGATACAAGACCCAATCCAGATCCTAATGGAAGGTATCTGTCAGCCCCTAGCTAATTCTACCTTGTTCCTCAAATAATTCAATACCTGTATTAATTTCTATTCTAACTCATGAACTTATACAAGGATACTTAAACATAAATGCTGATGTTCCCGCAAATATCCTGGTCACCCATATCCTTAATCTATTCAGCTCCTATGACTTATTCCTTTGATTCACTTCAGCTCCAGACAATATCTGCCACAACTCATAAATGTTTTACTTTTGTTGTCAAGAATTCTGACATTTCTTTATCTGACTACAACCCTCTATCATCCTGTCTCTCCCAAATCCTTTTAAACTCTTTGTCCTTACTCTGATCTCTAAGTACTCAAACTCTCATTATTTTTTCAGGTTATCCTCTGACCTCCCTTTCCTCCTTTTCTATGCCTTTAACTATTTCAACTTTATACTTTCTACTGTTTTTGAATCCCTTACCTCCTGATCATGTTACTGCATATACTTGGCCAAACTCTAAACCTGGATTACCTTTTCCATTTGCCTACTATTTGCAATTTGAGCATCATCGTGATTTTCTTACTCTTCTTCATCTCATACTGAGCTGTGTGTGAAGGATGTCCTTGTGTCTCTGAACTAGGCTTATGGCCTTTCCCTGGGACCATTACAAAAATCTCCTAACTTATTTCCTTGTTTTATATCTCCCCTCTCTAATCTTCCTTCTATTCAGCTGCCAAACTGATATTCCTAAAGCAAAATGCAGTTCTTACTATGTAACTATTCTGCTCAAAAAACTGTGATGATTTTCTATTATGTTGGGAAACAAACACAAAATCTCTATTTCCATTTAAAATTCTGCATGACCTATTTTCAACCTAATTTTTCAGGCTTATTATTCATAATTTCCTTTTACACATACTTTAGTCTATCCAAACTGGCCTTCCTGCTGATCCTGATTAATCGTGGTAATCCATTTCCCTTCTCCATGCTTTTGTATAAGATTGTCTCCAATGCCTTAAACAGAATTCACTCTCACCTCTACATCTTACAACCTTTATCTTCTTTAAAAGCTCAGCTCAAACACACCATGAAGTCATTTCTGATCTCCATGCCCTACCTCCTTCTCTCCCAACTGCTGCTAATGCCTCCTTACCTTGTATATACTTTTAGAGCTAGAAGAGAGTTTAGGAGTCATTGAGTTCAAATTTCTCATTTTATAATTGAAGAAACTAAGACACAGAGAACCTAAGTGACTTTCCCAGCAACAGTGTACAGGTAAGTGTCTGAGACAGGACCCTATACACTGTGTCAAACATGTTGCACATTTTTTTCCTCTGATGGAATATAAGTTCCTTGAGATCAGTGCCTAACACATAACAGATGCAGCACAGGGGGCAAAGTGCCAGACATGGAGTCTGAAAGACCTAAATTCAAATCTAACCTCAGATACTTACTACCAGTGTGACCCCGGGTAAATCACTTAACCCTATTTGCCTCAGTTTCCTCATCTGTAAAATGAGCTGGAGACGAAATGGCAAATCACTTCATTATCTTTGCCTTGAAAATCCTAAAAGGATCATGAAGAGTTGGATCTGACTGAAATGACTGAACAAAAATAAATATTATTTGACTGGTGCCAGTTTCTGAAGAATTGTACTCATACCAAGATATAATCAAGTAATGGACAGAACTCTGGTCTTAGAGTCAGAAAGTCCTGAGTTTGAATGTGATCTCAGACAGTGTATGACTTTGGACAAGTCATTTAACCTATATTTGTTAGTTTCCTCACCTGTAATATAAGGATAATAATAGTACCTATCTTCTAATTTTGTCATGAAGATAAATTGAAAAGGCATTTGAAAAACATTTGCAAACCCTAAAGCACTATATAAATGCTAATTATTATTATTATTTGTGTTGTTATTATATACAAAAGACACTGCTGCTTAAGGACATCCCAGGAGGATTCTTTTGCATGGCTAAGAATCCCTAGGTATGCTTAATCTCATCTCAACTTTCTTCTATCTCTATTTTAAAAATGGGGATATGTCTCTTTAGTTTTAAAAGAAAATTTAAAATAAAAATCAAAATAAAAAATCAGAATAAAATTAATTTAAAATTAAAATAGAAAACTATTCTTTGGCAAGGACTTTTGGGGAAAGAATATAAAGTTCTTCTGCATGAACATTTTCCTAACAGATTACTTTTAAAAAATAGCCAATCACCCCTTTATTAACATGTCTATAAGAATAAGGCATTTGCTATTTCCTACCTTTTTTATAGGTCCAAAAAATCTCAGGATTCTAAATCAAGTCTTATTTTATTTTTCAGGTGCACAAAATCATGATTGAGCTATCACATGTACAGTCCCAGATAAAGAGAGAAAGAGGTCTAGGAATAGAATTCTGTGGCTTTGACCTTGCCCTTCTTACTAAGACTAATGGACAGTTTTCCTGTTCCTCTCTTAATCAGATAACAACAGGAGACTAAATGGACTCATTTTTCACTTGGGCATATATGAGGTTAGTTTTTTTCACTAGTCTCACCACGGCATGGAGAGATTCAATTTCCACTTGCAGATGGTGCCATTGACGGCGGGCCTCTTTGAGTTCTGCTTGGGCTGCCTTTAGTGCTTCTTCATCTTTGTCCATTTTCTTGCTTAAGTCTTCTTCTAGCTATAGGACAAAAAGGGAGGCATAATTACAAATGAAAAACTTTATAGAAATTCAGCATTAAAAACCCCCTAAGAACCACTGTCTTTTTCCCAATTATGTGTCTTGGTATTAGGTTATAGAACTTGATTTTGCTTGTATCAGCTCTGCTGCTAACTAGTTTTGTGATCCTGAGCATGTCATTTCATGGTTGTTTTCTCTTTATGTGAGCTGAATTAACTCTATGAACTTTTAGCTTCAAAATTCTATAAAATTCATTTTGTGAAAAGATGAAAAATCATTCTTAAGTTTTTTATTTCTTAACTTCTCATACCTTTCTAGAGTTGCCCATATCTTTAACTCTTTTAAGATCACACAAACATCATAAGGTAGTGGTAGCCAGATTGACAAGTAGGATTATTTTGCATCTTGGGCAATCCCTCCAAACTACATTAAGCACAAATAACAGGAATGGTATCTTACATTGTGCTTGGAGGTGTGGGGTAGGGTGGTGAAGAACCTTATGGGATGAAACGGAGACTCTTGGACATCAGGTGGACCCTGTGAGTGAGGCTTCCCATATGCTCTCCTTCTAGAGGAAGAGTTAAGGGTATGTAGGAGTCATATCTTACTATCTTCCAGGAACTGATTGTTAAATCTTCAGTTTGAGTATTTATACCAATAAGAAAATGGCAGATGCTAAAAAGCAGGCCTTGACTTATTGCTTATTGATTGTCTAGACTTAAGAAAGGTATGGAAAAAATATTACTAGTACAGATTAAACTTAAACGTGTGTCCTGCATCTGTGTACTTAAGTATGTACATATGTGTAGATGTATGTATATATGTACATATATATGTAAATGTATATATAGAGAGTATGTGTTTCTATTTACCTATATTTACCACATATATTTATGTATATAGAGAAAGAGGGAAAAGAGAGACAGAGAGAGAGAGAGAGAAAGAAAACAGACACAAAGACAGACACAGAGAGACAGAGAGATATGAAGACAGAGACAGATGGAAAAACAGAGACAAATACAAAGAGAGAAAGAGACAAACACAGAGACGCACACACACATCTAGACAAATAGAAACACAGAAAGTCAGAGAAAGAGAAATAGACAGACAGACAGACACAGAGAGAGACAAGAAACAGACACATAGAGAGACATACAGAGAATAAGAGCAAGCTGGTTGTTAAATATTCATCATGTCTTCTTATTTTGGTGAATTAATCTGAAAAACCAAGGCTGAGGTCAATTGTGTGCTCATTGGTAGCATGTAAGGAGCCTAATTAACAGAGGGGAAAGTGGAATAGCAGCTCTCGTAATAAACAGATTGTTTGGAGGAGGATACCAATCCTCCTGTCCTAAACACACACACACACACACACACACACACAAATTCAGGTTAGAGTTGGAAGGAATTATAGAGACCTTGGACTCCAAAGCCTTTACTTTACTGAGGGATAATTAAAACCCTGGAGGTCAAGGTCTTGTTCAAAGTCACAGAGGAAAGCTTATTTGTACTCTTATTGAAATTGCAGCTGAGCTCAACTGTGGTCATAACTGTGGTCACCCAAATCTCATGGATTTGTAGATTGTCACTGTAGGAAAGGGACGTTAGAGACCATTTTGTCCAAAACTCTCTAATTTTACAGTGTAAATATGATAAGAACCGGAATTTATATAGCATCTAGTATGTGTCAGACATTCTTAAGAGCTTTATGAATGTAAAGGGCTGAAACTCTTGAGTTGCTGCACTGAAGTTGGACAACCGAGCACTTAAGGTTAATTACCAATTGGACAATATTAGCATATGCTTGGAAAATGTCCCTCCCCCCACTATTCTGTGCTGATTCTATAATTGATGTATACAGAGAATTGTAGGAGGGACTAGGGGGAGGAGTAATAAGACTAGCCGGAGTCACTTCTGGGCGGGGACAATGAGGAGAGGTCATGGAGATTCTGCTTCCATCACCTTTACTTCTATCCCTAAAGACCAAGAATAAAGACCAAGGACTTTTGCTTTTTCTGACTCCGGCTGATTCTAAGGTATCCAGGGTGCTAACTTGGTCTTCACATATGAATATCTCATTTAATCCTCACAACAATCCTGAGATGCTATTATTAACCAGATTTTACATATGAGGAAACTGAGGCAAATAGATTAAATGACTTGTCCAGGATCACAAAGGTAATAAATATCTAAGGTTGGATTTGAACTCAAGACTTCTAGACTCCAGATCTAGCATGGCATCCATAGCACAATCTAGCTGCAACAGAAGCATTGTTAGAGCAGGCACAAGAAGCCGGATCTCTGAATTATCCATAATTTGGTCTTTTAACCGGGTTTGTGAGATTTAGCTGTTCAAGTCTTATGATTCAATACAAACAACTAAGCAAGAGAAAGGGGTTCTTGTTTCTCTTAGGCACATGTTTACACACACACACACACACACACACACACACACACCCAAGATCCTTTATTCTTCAGTTCTTTGTTCTCTGGGGAGTTCTCCACATCTTCAACCTAATCCTCCTGGCCAACCCCTGGGGTTCCAGACTGTGGGAAATTTTGAGAATGCTGGGAGGGCAAAACTTTATGGGAAAGAAAAACATCTGGGAGGCTGAGACTTAACTCCTTGGGAAGTCACCACCCTCCAGGAGGACTGCCTGGAGGATATCCCTAGCTGATGGTGGGTGGAGTACTCATTTTGTTCTCTCATCAGGGCTTCTGGGCTTCTTGGCACACAATTCTGCCTTTTCTCTCCTGGATGTGAGAGGGCCAAGATTGTTGGCATTTATAGGATTAGCTGATGGGTTGGGGCCATGCCTTCCTTTCCAAGCTAGGTGTGGCAGAGTTTGGTCTGGCAGCTGTGCCCTCTGCCCACCCAGAAGTAGGTGAGAGAGCTGCTGCTAGTTCCACTTTCCTCATCCTTTCCCTGTGTCTAGATCCTTTCCTCCTCCAAATGCAGCCTTTTCATTCTTAGAAGAGCTGTGAGTGCCTCTTTAATTTTCTTAGTCTGGAACGATCCAATCTTGGAATTACAAACATGGAATGACTGGAGAGTAAGGGGGAGGAAAATTCAGTGAATGGCAATGTTATTATCACTATCTCTTAAAATTATTAATAATTCATGATGCTTTTCAAACAACAAATCAATACTATTTTAAAAATAATTTATGTTTTTAAAAAGTGAATGGCATATTAGATAGGGAAATGAATAGAATACAAGACCCAGAGTGAGAAAGACTTGATTCTCTTTCAGACACTAACAAGACCCTAAACAAGTCCCTTAACAGAAGTTCCCTCAGTTCCCTCAGCTACAAAAACAAGGGAATTGGAATCATTGGCCTCTAAGTTTTCTTCCAGGACTAAATCTGTGATCCTATAATGTGCTAATAACTTGTCAGTTTTTTTTTCTGTGTTTCTGTCGATCTACTTGTTTGTTCATCCCTATATATAAGCTCTGTATTTTCCTCTTGAACTCAGAATAACCACTGTACAATTTATGGCACAGTAATGAGGCTATAAGAAGGAGGAAATAAAGGTTACTTCTACCACTATTTTCTTAGCAAATACCTCACAACAACTAATAAATAGGTAGCATAACCCTTTTAACCTATTAATATGGCACTCTGGGACCAAATACATAGGTAAGGGAGAAAGCAGAAGAAGAATTTTATAAATATGAGAAAGTAAATTACTAATTACTTTGATTAAAAAAAAACTATCAGAGGAACTAAAATATCTCATAGTTCAGAGACCCTGACATTGATATCCCTGTCTCCTTCCTTCCTTCCTTCCCTCTCTCTCTCTCTCTTTTTTTTTTTTTTTTCATTTATATTCATTGGGATTATAATTTTCTTGAGTCTGCTTGGTTGTGACTTGCTATTTCATGTTCTGGTCAGATATTTTAGAATTATAAATTCAGCTTTGATGAAGCCAAGGAAATTTCATTAAGCTAATAGTTTCAAGACAGTGAAAGTTTATGGACAGAAGGGGTAGGACTAGGCGTCCTCATGAATTGCGGTTTCTCTTGTATCACTCAGTTTTTGGTATCAACTTGGCAAACTTACGCAGCTGCTTTATGATTGAATAATAGACAAAAAGGAAATAGAGAAGGTTTGGACACATCCCTTATTTCTGAATGCTAGCCAATAGTTGTTTCAGCACTATTTTTTTTTCCTATCTTTTGTTGGGAATAGTGGCCACTCTTAGCATTTGTCTTTCTTTTCCCATAAACAAATGAAAATTACTTGAAGAACTTATCCCAGCTAACTTTCTTTAGTCTTTCAAAAATGAATTTTCCACTGGATCTTAAGGCATATAAAACAACTAGACAGCCAGACAGCCAAACCAGAAAAAAAAATACATATATATGTGTGGCATGTTGTGTAGGAAGGCACTTCATTCTGATCGACTAATGACAACATTCTGACTTATGTAAGATAGAATCATTTGTACTATCTGATACTACAATACAAAGACTGCTTTCAAAAACTGACATCATCTGCATTCAGACTTTTTCCATGAAATACTATTTATAGAAGTGAGTAAAGTGCTCCCACTCTACTTGCATTTGAAAATTTCAATGTTGATTTTGAATAAATAAATGCTTCTGATATTAGGAACGTAGACTAAGATCTACAAGGGTCCTTAGAGGTCACATAATTTAAGCATCTCATTGTCCAGATGAGAAATTGAGACCCATACAAGTTACAGAATTTGCCCAATATTATCCAGACCCGGGATTTGAATGCTCGTCTTCTGACTCCAAATCCAGTGTTCTCTCTATTCTACTGCATTATTTTATCAAATCCATAAATGCTATTTAAAAATATCTAAATACATTATTTATATTTATACATAAAATACATTAAAATATGTTTTAAAAAAATATAGGGATAGCTAGGTAATGTAGTTGATAGAATGCTGGACCTAAAGTCAGAAAGATTCATTTTCCGAGTTCAAATCTGCCATTTACTAGCTATGCGACTCCTGGCAAGTCACTTAACCTTGTTTACCTCAGTTTCCTCATTTGTAAAATGAACTAGAGAAGGAAATGGCAAAGCACTCCAGTATTTCTGCTAACAAAATCCCAAATGGGGGTCAATATGACTGAAACAGCCAAACAACAACAACAACAATAAAAATTTAAAAATAACTTGCTAAAGAAATAAAGGCCTACATTCAGGGCTCAGTGATTTCCACCTCTCTTCTTCTTTCCCATTCTTGGACCAAGACTTCTTATTTAGCAACATGCTTAAACCAATACAATATTAACCTTACTATATTTGAGTGTGTAGATTTGATGACCTTTTTCAAAGAAATGGGCAGATTTTAAATTCAGATTTTGGTTTGTAAGCAATAAAAAACTGCTGCTTCTCTGTATATATCTTATCATTTTCAGGCACATTTGTAGATTGGGCCTGTGATAAATTGATGAAGAATCTGTTATGATAAAAGTGAATAATTCCAAGGAATTTAGGGTTTAGAACCTTATCAAGACTATTCTCTTCTAGCCTTTTAATATTTATATTGTATATACTTTGGGATGCAAATAATCATGAATACTCTTAATTTCTGGAATTTTAAAACTAAGTAATCTAGATAGGCATTAGAGAAGGCAGAAGAACTGGTTTTGACAAAATAGAGAATTATTCCTGAATGCTAGATTTCCATCACAGAGGATGATTCGAATGAGAATTTATCATAATAAAGTGAGCCTACATGTTTATTTTAATGAAAGAAGATGATGGAAATCTTTTAGATGGCTTAGTTTAAAAGAGGCAAATTAATCTCTCTATTGTAAAGCTTCAGATGCTGACTACTGAAACCATTCTCTATAAATAGCCCCTTTGTAACATCTTTGCAGGATACTTGAAATGCTTTCTTCTTGAAGGATGTCACAGAGGTCAGAGGGCAGCACATTCTGTCTGTGGTCCCCATGTCCAGTTAATCTCAATAACCTAATCCTTTCTGCAAAAACCCCACTCTACGAATTGCCCATGGCTGCATGCTATTTTTGCAAGATAAACATTGTATTTCCCTCTCTAGTCTAGTCCTAGTCGTATTGCAGTGAAAGCTGAATTCCTTCCCCAGTACATGCTGCATCGAAAAGGAAATACTGTACCTCATAGAGGCCGAGACAGGAATGGGGTAGACATGGATTGTCTCCTTATCCTGGAAGTTGCCTGCCTGTATGAAAGCATTACCTGGAGTCTCGTTGAGAGCACGGTCTCTATCTGATTTCTGGTGAGCAGCCTTTCATAGTTTGCCCTGATCTCATTGAGGAGCTGGGACAGCTCCATTCCTTTCCCATCCTCCACCTTGGCTCTAAGTGAATCTTATCGATAGGATGAGCCAGCCGCTGCAGTCTGCTCTGCCTGCAATGGGAGCACAGACAGAGAGAGCCCAGCAAAACTTTAAAGTAGCAGTGCTCCCTTTTTTAGAGGATGAGAATTTCTGGGCTTTTAATCCATTTTGCAGATGTACTGTTATGCAAACCACCCTTCCTGTGCCTAGGCATAGATGCTATTTATTATAATTGCTGTGGGTGCAATAGAGCTTTACGAGGTTAGGATGATAGAATAGGGAAAATAAAATGGAACTGTTCTTTCCTTCTTTCCACATGTTGATTTACTATAAACCCCAGCTCTTTAGAGCACATAGTTCTCTTTCTTTTACTGGGAGAAAGGAAACAAGCATTTTATTAAGTGCTTACTATGTGCCAGGTTTATTCTAAAATTTTTTTTTTAACAAATATTTTCTCATTTTATCCTCACAATAACCCTGGGAATTACATACTATTATGATCCCCATTTTACATCTGAAGAAACTGAAGAACAGCTATTAAGTGATTTACTCAGGGTAAATCTGACACTGGTTTTGAACTTGGTTCTTCCTGACTCCAGACCCACTATGCTGCCTATCTGCTTTTCTTGCAGGGGAAAGGAATGTAACTTAAAGAGAAATGGAAATTGATTTTCATAAGACTTCCTTGCAAACAAGAATTAAACTTATTTCATGGAATCACAGGGCTGTAGCTGGAAGAGGCATCAGGCAATTTCACAGATGAGTAAATTAAGTCCCCTGGCAGCTGGGTGGTACAGTGGTTAGAGCACTGGATCTGGGATCAGGTTCAGATGTTTGCTAGCCATGGGACGTTAGACAAGTCAGTTAATCTCTATTTGCCTCAGTTTCTCATGTGTAAAGGAAATGGCAAACCAATCTAGTAGTATCTTTGCCAAGGAGTCAGGGAGAGTTGCAGGTGATTGAACAACAATTACCTCAGTATTGAGTATCTCAATTTGTATATATTTTCAGAGCTGTTGTAAAAGATACTATCAGAGTTATTGATGGACAATAGCTGTTATAAGTGTACTCTGATTGTTGAGAGAGACTGTTCAAATAACATTAAAGCTTATTTATTTTATTGAACGTGTAGTAGGAACTCTGGAGATGAAGTCCAGAGACCTAGCTTCAAATCCTGGCTCCACTATTTTATTACCAATATGACCTCGTGCCTCAGTTTCTCTATCTGTAAAATGTAAAGGTTAGACTAGATGACCTTTGAGCTCTAAATCTATGATCTCAAGATGTCAAATCCTAAATATAATTGTAAATGAGATGACAATGAAAGGCAAGCAGGAAAAGACTATGAAATAAGCATTCATTCAAGGAGGATAAATACATTGAAGCCAGAAAGAGCAGGTCTCTGTTCCATCTGTATTTAAAGCAGACCTAGTATAGTGTAATTGTGTAAATTACTACGTAAAACTAAGGAACTCCAGTGGAATTGGAACAATGCCGGGCAGTTGTATAAGACTTTGCATTTTTCAGAACTACTACTTTCCCACACATGGTACCATTCCAATCCTTATATCTCTTGGAGGGAAAATAGATGATATTCCCATTTTACAGATGGGAAAACTGAAACTCAGAGTAGTTAAGAGAATTGCCTAAGTAATATCATTAATGAAAGAGTTGGAATGTGAATAATTTTGTTGCCTGCTGTTGAATCAATGTTTCCCCTTTAGTCTTTGAAATTATATTCATGACTATCCATCTTTACTTTCTTGTAAATTGTTTTATTCTCTGATGTATGTTTTTTTATTTTATTCTTTTCCCTCATACACCCCTCCCCCCACCTCCAAGCAGGCTATAGTTAAGAAAGGATATATTTATGTATATATATATATATATATATATATATATATATATATATATATATATAGCTATATACATACACATACATATATTACCCCCTTTTCTCCCCCCACACCCCCCACTGAATTTCATTTGATTTGATCTGTCCTTGAACAAGAATCCTCTTTCTACAACATACCCAAATGGTTATTTGGTCTTTGTTTAAATAGCTCACTTGAGAAGGGAATTCACTTTCTCCTGAGGTAGCCTATTCTACAGTATGTGATGACCAACAAATGTGTTTATTTGGCTAATCAATCAATCAATAATCAACAAGTCTCTATTAAGTCCTACCTGTGCCAGGCATTCTTCACTTCCTATTTTATTTATTTGTTGTTTATCGTTTTTTTCTTTGTTTTTCATTGTTTTTATCTATTTTTAGTTAAAAAAAAAACAGAATAAGAAAAAAGAAAACCAGAAAAGGAATAAAACAAAACAAAAGAAAACATTGTCATGTGCCCAGCAGCAGGAATGATTCAAAATATATAACAAATTACCAGTTCAATAAAGTATATAAGTAGAAGAAATTATATTCATGGGTGTCCATCTTTTCTTTCCTTCCTTGCAAATTGTTCTTTTATTCTGTGATGCACACATTTTTTATTTTATTTTTTTCTCCCCTTTCATCCCCTCCTCCTCCATTCCCAAGCAGACTATAGTTAAGAAATAATATATTTATTTATACATATGTAGATGTATACATATACATACATATACATGCATACATGCCCCACTCCACCCACCTACACATATACATATCTTTCCTATCTCTGCTAACTCAGCTTTAATTCTGCTCCTTAACTTTCCTTACTATTACTTAAATCTCCCCCCAATTATGGATTCCTCTCTTGTCTTCTTCCCTCACCCTTTGCTTTCCTGTCTGCTCATCCCTCCCCCTTTATTTCTTTATAGGTTTTGGAGGGTTCTATAACCAATATGACATATATGTAATGTTGCCTATTTAACCCATTCCCGATGTTAAGTTTTCAGAACTATGAGCCCTCCATTTTCCTCTAATGCCTCTGTGCCTGTTCTTCTTCTGCACCTCATTTTTACAACATGATTACTATTTTTACCTTAACTCTCAGGCACTCTTCACTAGAGATAAAAAGACCAAAAAATAAGAAGAAAAATTGTAAGGTTTTGTTTCCACAGTTGAAAAATTTCAGAGTCTCACAGCCTTCCTCTCTGTTGCCATGGTGAAAAGAATGTGATGTAAGCTTTAGGGTCAGTATATCCTGACTGAAGAGAATTAAAGAATGTCTTAACTCAACAGAAGTAACTGTAGGTGCTGGCTGAGTGCAAATGACCTGGATTTACACTTTGAGAAACTTAAATTTTTAGCTAGGTATGATTAATAATCCTCATGTATATTAAGATCTTCTCCCTTAAGGAGGAGACATCCGCCATTTTTGAACATATGATGATATGGCAAGGGAGAGGGAGACAGGAAACATATCAAGGAGTATATATAGTGGGAATACCATAAAATATTAGATTTTGGGAGAGTCTCTTCTAGTTGAAATTCTGAGGAAAGGATGAGGAGACAAGGTGAGATTATGGAACATAACTACTAATTCTGGCTTCTGTAAACTGCATTTGTGTCTTCTCAAAGGTGTATGGAGCCTGCTTCTTGCAAGAAATGAAATAAAGCCTTCTTCCAGTCACTTTTAAGAATTTGGGTCTGAAGTTTTCATTTTTACTACTAAGCATTCCCTCTCCCTTCCCTTTTATCACTCTCCCTCTCTTCTCATATTCTATTCCCCTTTCTATTTTCCTAACAGGATAAAATAGATTTCTATACCCCTCCTGAGTGTGTGTATTTTTTCCTACTCTCTCCTCTCTCTTTTTGCCTTTTGCCTATAAAAACTTTTTCTTGCCTCTTTTTTTTTGGCAGGTAATTTGTACCATTCCACTTCTCCCTTTCTCTTTACCCTAGTATATTCCTCTCTCATTTCTTAATTTCATCATTAAAAAAAATGTATTATCCCTTCATATTCAAATAACCCCTGCCCTCTGTCTATATATATACTCCAACTGCCATAATAATGAGAATATTCTATTGAGTTACAAGTATCATCTTCTCATGCAGGAATATAAACAGATAAACCTTATTAAGTCCCTTATATCACTTTCCTGATTACCTCCTTATGCTTTTTCAGAGTCCTATATTTGAAAATCAAATTTTCCATTCACCTCTGGTCTTTTCATCATGAATGCTTGAAAATCCTCTGTTTCATTAAATGACCACCTTTTCCTTTGAAGGATTATACTCAATTTTGCTGGGTAGGTGATTCTTGGTTGCAATCCAAGCTCCATTGTTCTCTGGAATATCATACTCCAAACCCTCCCATCCTTTTGCTGATGAATGAAACATCCTAACAATGTTTGGGGGTCCCTAGGTCGGTGTTGCAGGTATTGCAAAAGAATTCACAGTGTCCTGTACGTGCAAGAATGTTTGTGGCAGCCCTCTTTGTAGTGGCCAGAAACTGGAAACTGAGTGGATGCCCATCAATTGGAGAATGGCTGAATAAATTGTGGCATATGAATATTATGGAATATTATTGTTCTGTAAAAAATGACCAACAGGATAATTTCAGAGAGGTCTGGAGAGACTTACATGAACTGATGCTGAGTGAAATGAGCAGGACCAGGAATTCATTATACACTTCAACAACAAGACTATATGATGATCAATTCTGATGGACTTGGCCTTCTTCAACAATGAATTTGAACCAAATCAGTTCCAATGGAACAGTAATGAACTGAACCAGCTACACCCAGGGAAAGAACTCTGGGAGATGACTATGAGCCACTACATAGAATTCCCAATCCCTCTATTTTTGTCCCTTGCATTTTTATTTCCTTCACAGGCTAATTGTACACTATTTCAAAGTCTGGTTCTTTTTGTACAGCAAAATAACTGTTTGGACATGTATACTTATATTGTATTTAACTTATACTTTAACATATTTAACATGTATTGGTCAACTTACCATCTGGGAGAAGGGGTGGGGGAAAGGAGGGAAAAAGTTGGAACGAAAGGATTTGCAATTGTCAATATTGAAAAATTTCCCATGCATATCTTTTGTAAATAAAAAGCTATAATAATAAAAAAAAATTCAGTCCCAGTCTCGAAGTTAAGTTGGCAAAAAAAGGTTTATTTGACGCTGAGAATTCAGTGGGCTAGATTTTAGATTGGAAATAGCAAAGCCCTGAAAGACAGAGAACAGCTTTATCAAGTCTTCTATAGCCTAGGGCTAAGCAGTACATGTTGATTTTATGATCAGAGGCTAAGGAATAATCTCTGAAAGAATTAAGAATGGTGGGCTAGGGAGTAATCTCCAGATGAATTAAGGGTAGTCTCTGAAATTTGATTATCATAGGAGGTTCCCAAGGCTAGAAGCTATCTGGCAAAGGAGTGGTCAGAATCAAGAGAGCTTCCTGTAATGTCCAGGCTAGCTTTCTGGAGGTCCTCCAGAAGGGCCTTGGTTTCAGCAGGATAGACATCACAAGAATGGACAAGATAGAGTCCAGAGTTTTTATTGGCTCTTACACAGTCTGTGTCTGTCATAGTCTGACCTAGTCTCCCTCAGCAGTCTGCCAGAGTGCCAGTCTGACTTCTGTCTGACTTTCTGTCCCCAGTTCTTATACACCCTATTACAATTACATCATTACCGCATACTGAATATGTGAGAACTAGAGAACTATTACATCACCATGCTAAGTACTAAGTATATATAAACTAGATAACCACTGTATCATCAGTTCCTCTGAGTGTGTTAACACCTTGTTTCAAGTATACTCCTTTCAAGTATACTTCTCCAGAGTCTGGCTCTGTACAGTTTCCTGAGAAAGACTTCAAGCCAGAAGATTTAGTATTTCCTGACTCATTGCCAGAGCAGAAGGCCTCTAAAAATTAGGGAACCAAAGAATCCTATTACATCACTTTAATGTAGAAGCTGCTAAATCTTGTGTCATCCTGATTGTGGCTCTACCATACTTGAATTGTTTCTTTTTGTAGGTTTGTAATATTTTCTCCTTGATCTGGGAGTTCTGAAATTTGGCTATAATATTCCCCAAAGTTTTCATTTTGGGATCTTTTTTTTAGGAGATAATCAGTGGATTCTTTCAATTTCCATATTACTCTCAGGTTTTAGAATATCAGGACAGTTTTCCTTTATAATTTCTTGAAAGATGATGGCTTTTTTTGATCATAATTTTTAGGTAGACCAGGTAGATCTCTCCTGGATCTATTTTCTATGCCAGTTGTTTTTTCAATGAGATATTTCATATTTTTTCTATTTTTTTTTCATTTTTTTGGTTTTGCTTTATTGTACTTTGATTTCTTATAAAGTCATTAGCTTTCATTTGCTCAATTCTATTTTTGAAGGAATTATTTTTCTTAGGGAGCTTTTGTTACCTCCTTTCCCAACTGGCCTTTGAGGCATCATTCCCCTCATTACAAATACATTTTTGTATTTCCTTTTGCACCTCTTTCAATTCTTTCTCTTAGTTTTTCTTTATGTTTCTTATTTGATTTTCAAAGTCCCTTTTGAGCTCTTCCATGGCCTGACACCAATTCTAATTTTTCTTGGAGGCTTTGGATGTAGGAGCTTTTACTATTATCATTTCTGAGTATGTGTTTTGATCTTCCTTGTCACCTTAATAACTTTCAATAGTCAGACACTTTTTTTTTGTTTTCTGCTCATTTTCCTAGTTGTTTACTCTTCTTTTAACTCTTTGTTAAAGCAGAGCTCTGTTTCCAGGTGGAGAGTGCAATGACCCAAGCTTCAGGGGTTTTGTGCAGTTGTTTTCAGAAATCCCTCTAGAAATCTGTCCTGGAATTGTTAGGTGTATTCCCGCCCCACTGTAGCTGTAACATTTAACGTCTTGGCTCAGACTGGGGCTCTGCTGATCAGGGTTGCTTTACAACTATACACCAGACTTCCATCCCATTGCCCAGGCTTTCTTCACTGACCTCTGAATTCTCCCTAGTGTCTCTAGCACTGCTGCTGATTCAGAGGTCCCTCCTTGCCGATGTTGGGGTCTGGGTTGGAGCTGGGGCTGGGGCCAGGCCTGCGGGATTGTGTCCTGGGCTCCCACTCTGGTTCCTTCCAGGACCTCTTTGATATCTCTGGACTGAGAGATCTGGAAGCCACCAGGATTGCTGCTGATTCAGAGGTCGGGCAGGGCCCACGGTGGGACTGTACATTGAACTTCCACCCTGATATCATAGACCTTTTCTGCTGAGCTTCTAAATTGCCTTCAGCTAGAAAATGCTCTACTCCACTTGCTGGGTATTCTGATGCACTAACATTTTTTAGAGTCACTATTTAAAGGAATTTGGAGCAGTTTTGGGGGAGAAGTTGGGCAAGTTCCTTCCTTTATTCCATCTTGGCTCCACTTCTTTGAAGTTTTCATTTTTAACAAAAAGACAAAACAAAAACAGTTTTTGCCTTCAAGGTACTTATATTCTATTAGAGGAAAAGAACAGGTTCACAGGTAATTGAAAATAAAATACACTCCCATACAGTATGCATACAAATACAAACAAAGTTAATAGAAGTTATTTCAGGGTTAGGGGAAGCACTAGTATCTGGGTGTTGGATAGTGGGATGGATTTCAGAAAAGGTCTCTCTTATGGGATATAATACTTGAACTAAGTTTTGATGGAAAATAGGATTCTAAGAGGGTAGCTAGAAGGTTCAGTGGACAGGGGACTGAACCTGAAGTCAGGAAGTTCTGAGTTCCAATCCAGCCACAGGCACTGGCTGTGTGTTCATGGTTAAACAACTTAACCCCGTTTGCCTCAGTTTCCTCATTTGTAAAATGAGCTGGAAAAGGAAATGGCAAATAACTCCACAGTCTTTTCCAAGAACACTCCAAACAGGGTCATGAAAAATCAGATATGATTAAAAAAGGGATTCTAAGAGGAGTAGATGAGGAGTGAATGCTTTCCAGATATGGAGAACAGTTTGTGCAAAAATATGTGCCATATATGAAGAGCATTGAACAGGATAGATCTCTAGAGTATATGAAGACATTTATTAAATGCTTATCATGTGCCAGCATTGTGCTAAGCATTTTACAAATATCTTTTTGATCATCATAACAACCCAAGGAGGTTGGCAATATTATTATGTCTATTTTATAAGTCCAATCTGGAGCTAGACTGTGTAAGACCTTTTATAATGAGCTGTGTTTTATTCTAGAGGCAATGTGGAATCATAGGAGTGGAGTGGAGAATTGGAGAGTATATTTTTGTAATTGTGCTTTGATTACCGTGTGGAGGATAGACTGGATTGGAGTGGTTTTAGATAGAGAGACCAACCAGGAGGCTGTGCTGATAGTCCAGGTATAAGGTAATGCAGGTCTTGCCAGACTTGGTGAGTAAAGAGAAGATAATGGATGTGAAATGTGCTGCCAAGCACGTGGAATTCAGCAACTCATCAGGTTTGTGGGGTGAGGGAGACTGAAGAATTGAGGACAGCATCTAAGTGTCATACCTGGCTAACCTGAAAGATGGTAAAAATAAGCAACTTCAGCAGAAGGGTGGGTTTTATGGGAAATATTAATAAACTCTGTTTGCACATGTAGATTTTGAACTAAGTACAGGATAATGACTGACATTAGCTGTCACTTATTTAGCACTATAAGGTTTACAAAGCCCTTTAAATATATTATCTTGTTCAAAGCCTTTTAAATATATCTTATCTCATTTGATCCTCACAACAACTATTCTTATCATTTCCATTTTATAAATGAATATACTAAGATTTATTAAGTGACTTGCCACAAATCATACATTTAATAAGTGTCCATAAGTCAGACTTTGAATTCAGAACTTCTTGACCTTAAGCCTAGCCTTATACCCATTATATTACCTAGTTCATGGATCTCTAGAGGTCCCCAATACCTTTTTAGGTGGTTTGCCAGATCAAAACTATTTTCGTAATATTAAGATGTTGTTTGTCTATAATGCTCCTTCCTTTTTCCAACTATATATCTGTATGAGACTGGATTTTCTTCATATACTTCAATCAAAACAACATATCAAACAAATTGAATATGGAAGCAAAAATGAGAATTCGACTGACTTCTATTAATCCAGACATTAAAGAAAATCGCAGAAATATATAAAACAATATCATTCCTCTGAATTTTTTTTTGCTTTGGAAAATATTTTTAATAAAATAATTTATGTTAACATGTAATGGATTTGTTATTGTTTTTCAATAAATTATTAAATGTCTCAAAATTTATGAGTGTTAGCTCATAATATAGTAAATATCAGTAGATTTAATCCACATAAATAAAAGGTCTTTGGAGTCCACAGTAATTTTTAAGGGTATAAAGTTATTAAGAAACCAAAAAGTTTGAGAACTGCTATAATAGGCATATGTATAGCTATAGGACTAGAGCATAGGAGAGAGACTAGGGTAGGATAAATAGATCTGAGAATCATTTAAATAGAGATGGTCACAGAATACATGGGAGTTGATAATGCCTGAGAGAGAAAGAGAGAGAGAGAGAGAGAGAAAAGAAAAGAGGGTCCCAGAGAGAGAGAGAAAAGAAAAGAGGGTCCCAGAGAGAGAAGAGGGATATATGCACAATTAGTGGGGAGTGATATAAATTATGATGCAGTAATGGAAACTAAGAAAGAGCAGACAAGTTGGTGAACCAAGAGAGCAGTTTTTCTCTGTCCCTGCCATTCTGTGTTTCTGTCTCTGTCTGTCTGTCTGTCTCTGTCTTTGTGTCTCTATGTCTCTCTCTCTCTGCCTGTCTCTGTTTTTTTTTTTTTTTTATCTTTCTCTGTCTCTGTCTCTCTGTCTCTGTCTCTGTTTCTCTCTCTCATATACACATACAAATGGTAGCTAGCATTTACATAGTCCTTTAAGGTTTGCAAAGTGCTTTGCATATGATCTTCATTTAGTCTTTACAACATCCCTGTAAAGCAGGTTTTTTTTTTTTTAAATTATCATTCTATATTACAATTAAAGAAACTGAGGCACACAGAGTGTAAATGACTTGCTTTTGTTAGTAAATGTCTGAGGCAAAATTTGAACCCTGCCTCTAAGTCCACTGCTCTCATCTCCTGAGGTATCTAGCTGCCCCCAAAAAACCCCAGAATAGAGTTCTCGAAGGAAAGGATAGTAAATAGTGCCAAATGATGACTGGAAGAGCAGTTTAGTTGAATGATGAGGCTAAACACTGGCTTTCAAAGGGTTAAGAAGTAAGTGAGAAGAGAAAAAGCAGAAACTGAATGCAAACAGATTTTTTTTTTTAATAGAGTTTTGGCTGTGAAAGGGAAGAGAGTTATGGGACAACAGCTTGATCATGAGAAATAGTAATACATATGTACAAGATATATTACATAGTCTATGGAAAGTATATTTGCTTATTTAGTTTGCTGTGTCACAGTACATATTTTGTTGGGACTAAATTTTATTTTATTTTTTGGTACCAACCTGTGGTTTCATTACTATGGCAAAACTCCCAGTACAGAAACTCCCGGAACCAATGTAAATCAGCAATTGTCTGTATCTTAAGTGGCCCCTGAATTGTTATTACTTGACGAGTAGTCACAAAACCAGTATTTACCAAAGCCGGAGCTTGAACAAGGTCTTTCTGCAACCACCATGGAGACTTCATGTGTCAGTGCTTGGTATACTTAATAAGGAGGTGCAGGACTCTTGTTATAATCCTCTCATGATCCTGGCCTCTAGGGATTTTAAAACTATAAAGTTATGTGACTTATTCAGGGCCACACAGTAAGTGTTTGAAGCCAGATTTGAATTCATAAAGATAAATTTTCCTGATTTTAGATCTAGCACTTTATCTATTGTGCCACCTGCTTGTATTAATACCATTTAATTAATCTTAAAATATGGTTTAGCATAGGTTTAACATCAATTTGACTCAGGAAGAGAAACATTTTCTGGAAATTAAGTCAGGTTTTTAGGGAAAACAGCTGGTTGGGCAACAATTCTTACCCCTTGGTGATTGTAAATTGTCCCACACCTTTATTGCTACTAGGTTTCTGAAGAATTCATTACGCTAATCCATTAATCTCTCAACTCCTTAATTGTTTTTTTTCTCAAAGTTGTCCACACCAATGGCTTTCTGCCATTTTTCATCATTTGTCTTGGAGATTAAAGTCTGGTGACATGTTGACATACAGGAATCTCAAGCTCTGGTGCCTTTCAGAAACTCCAGCATTGAGGCTACACAGAAAAATGACTCTTAAAAGAGGTGAGCAATGAAGTCAGCATTGTGGTTTGTGTAAGTGAAGAGGAACCTCACGGGCTTCCTGATAAACCTTGCATGCCAATTAATCTTAAGCATTTACTAAAATAAAAACCACTCTGTTTTTGAGCCTGTGACCATAAAACATCTATAGAACAGATGGAAATGTCTCTTGACTTTCTTCCCTCCTTCCCTTCCTTCCTTCCTTCCTTCCTTCCTTCCTTCCTTCCTTCCTTCCTTCCTTCCTTCCTTCTTTCTTTCCTCTTTCCCTCCTTCTACTCTCCCTCCCTTCTTCTCCTCCCTCCCTCTCTTTCCCCCCTCCCTCCTTCCCTCCCTTCTTTCTCTTTCTCTTTCTACTTCTTTCCTTCCTTCATTCTTCCATCCCTCCCTCCCTTCCTCTTTCTTTCTCTTTTTTCCTCTCTTTTTCCTCCCTCCCCCTTCCCCTCTCTGTCTCTGACTCTCTGTTTTTCTTTACATCTCTGTCTCTGTTTTCTTTCCTTCTTTCATCTTATGCCAGTCTTTATCATCTCCTGACTGAATCATGGACTTTTCTGCTTCTAGTTTTTTCTCTCTTCAGCTTGAATATTGCTAGCAGCTTTTATTTATTTATTTATTTAATATAGTAATAGACTAAACTTTTCAGTCTTAGGACTTCTTTACATTCTTAAAAATTAATGAAGGCTCTCTAATGACCTTTTATTTATATGGGCTATATTGACTGAAATTAACTATATCTGAAATTAAAACAGAAGCATTTAAAAATCTTTATTAATTCATTAAAGTAGCAATAATAAACTCAACACATGTTCACATAAGTAAAATATTTTTATGAAAAACATATTTCCTAAAACATGGTAAGGAGTAACATTATTTTATATATTTTTGCACATCTAATGTCTGGCTTTAAAAAGATACCTGGATTCTCACATCTGATTCTGCATTCAATATGCCATTATGGTTGAAGAACATGAAGAAAACTGAGTCCCACACATATATATAGTTGAAAAAGGGAGGAGTATTATGAAGGGAAAGAGTATTTTAATATTACTATAATTATAAAAACAGTTTTGACTTTGTATACTCCCTGAAAGGATGTCAGGGATTCCTAAGGCTTTCCTGATCACACTTGGAGAATCATTGCTATAGGGCATCAGTCCCCAAACTTTTTTGATTGTGCTCACAAGAGTCAAAGAAGACAGTGAGGTGACCAATGGACAGAATGCCTGGAGTCACAAAGACTGATCTTTCTGAGTTCAAATTTGATCTCAAACACTATTTGTGTGCTTATGGGCAAGCCACTTAACTGTGATTGCCTCACTTTTCTCATTTGTAAAATGAGTTGGATAAGGAAATAGGAAATCATTCTAGGATCTTTGGGAGGAAAATGTCCATCAGAATTGATCATTATATAATCTTGTTGTTCCCATGTAAATGATCTCCTGGTTCAACTCACTTCACTTAGCATCATTTCATGTAAGTGTCTCCAGGCCTCTCTGAAATCATCCTTCTGATTTTTTCTTATAGAACAATAATATTCCATAACATTCACATACCATAATTTATTCAGCCATTCCCCACTGAGGGGCATAATTCCAAAAATAGTTGGATCAGTTCACAAGTCTACCAACAATGTATTAGTGTCCTAGTTTTCCTACATCTCCTCCAACATTCATCATTATCTTTTCCTGCAGATGACTTCTTTCAAAATTTCACAAGATTCTGTACCATATGAAACAAGACACAGTTGGGATGGGAGGACAAGGGAGGACCAAAATATATGGATTTTCCAGATCATGGGGAGCCATATTGCTAACCTCAGTGATGTGGAAGGGATAACTATAAAAGGCTTTCTGTCTTTAAGCAGTAAAAGTGGATGGAAAACAGTCCCAAAAGGCTTGCCACATACTAGGAAGAGAATGACCATGATCGTCCATTCCATGTCATTATACATTTACAGAAGGTTCCTCCCACCCCACCCCATGGCTCATTCAGCCTGAATGAAACACAAAGAAATGTGTGTGTGCTCAGCTAAGAGGTTGAGAGGGGATCCTTAAACTAGAGGTCCTAAAATTAAAGAGGGATATCAGGGTGGAATAGGGACAGAATTCTTTTGCCAGAGCTAGTTGTTTTTACCACCACCAAGACAGCCAAAAATGAGAACAGCACTATCTATTATTGAGTAAATCTGCATGGGGAAGTCCATATGGACACTAAGAGAGGCAGAGCTATGGGATAGTCATCCACGCCAGCAATCAGAAGGAACTTCTCTCAGCAGGGGAGAGGGATAGGACCACCAAGATTGGGACTTTCCAGAGTCTAATCTTGAATTGAATAGGACCAGTTCTCACCCTCGTCCTGGCAGATAACAACCAAGTGGGTGTTTATCTTTTGTTTTTGAAAGGGACCAATGACATTACCAGGGTAATGTCCTGACTTGCCCATGTATTGGATTTAATTGAGGCAGCCTCACTCTCTCACCCTGAATCATCAAAGTCCAATGGCACAACATCTGGTGATAGCCACTTAATTGATTCTAACATAAGTATGGGACACTGCATATATTTTCATATTTTTTGATGTATTGATGATTTGTGATGACTGTTTTTTCTCTTTTTTCAATGTTTCTTTTAAAATTTTCCTTGGTATAGGGGATGGATTTTTAAGCGGGATATAGCGGGAAAATTAGAAAATGTAAACATGAAATTTATTTTAAAAACACTTCATAATAGTCAATAAACATTCATTAAACACTTTCTTTGTATTAGGTACTGTTACAAAGACACAAAGAAAGATAAAAAGCAGTTCCTGCTCTCAAGGAATTCAGTATTAAGGTGACAACATGCAAACAACATGCAAACAGGTTATGTTGGAAATAATTAACAGAGGAAAAATACTAAAATTAAGAGAGATTGGGAAAGGCTTCCTGTAAAAGATGGGATTTTAATTGAGAATTGATTCCAGGAGGTAGAGATCAGAAGGGAGATCATTCTCATTTATGGGGGACAGTGAATGAAAATGGCCAGAGTCAAGAGCCTTGTTTGAAAAACCTCAAGGAAGGTAGTTTCATCCAATCACAGAGCAGGTGGAAGGTTTGTGTATACATGTAACTATAGTATAAGAAGACTGGCAAGATAAGGGGGATAGGGATATGTTATGAAGAGATTTGATGCTGGAGGTGACGAAAAATTGCTGGAGTTTATTGAGTGGAGTCCTGACATGGTCAGTTCTGCATTTTAGGAAGATTATTTTGATAGCTTAGTGGAGGATGGGCTGAGTGTAGAGGGATTCAAAATAGGGAGCCCCTGGGCATTGGCAAAGTCAGAGAATAGGGGGTATATTTGAGAGACATTATGAGGACAAAAATCACAGGCCTTGGCAACATATTGATAAGGGGATTTAGAGAGAGTAAATGATTGAAAATGACACCTACATTGGGAACCTTAGTGACTGGGAAAAGGTTGAAGTCAGCAATATGGAAATTTGGAAACAAGGAGGCTTTGGGAGAAAAGATAACTTTATTTTGGACATATAAAATTTAATGTATTAGATCTGTGCCCTTATCCTGGAAGTTACATTTTATATATTTTGTCTTAATTTTCTATATGTGTGTTTCCCCAAAATGGCATTTTAGTTTTGTTTTTGAGACTGGGTCTTCTAGTATCTTAACTCAAAAAGGGCAAGGTCTCCCATTGCATCCAGGGCCATCTTCAGTTATTCTAATCTATTTCTGAACACTGGACCCAGATGGCACTGGAGGAGAAGTGAGGCTGGTGATTTTGCAAAACCCAGCTTTATTTAAATCTAATTCGCTTGCATGTCATGGCATTATCTTTCTGATATCATGGTCCTCTTTAAGAATGAAGGACAAATGATAACCTATTTCCAGGACTGAAAATTCAGTAGCCACTCATGTCTGATTCTACTTTTGATTACCATGGAAATTTTTGTTTCTAACCTATGTTGGTCTACCTGGTGGCTCCCCAGTCCTTGGGGTTCACCATATTGGTGCCAGATACCTGATCAGCTTTAGATCACCTCAGGTCAAAACTCTAGAGTTCAAGAAATCCTATTTAGTAGAAAGAACTACAGTTTTTGCCTTTCCACAATAGAATGTAGTTTCCTTGAGGAGTGGATTATTGTATTTTTATTGTCATTGTATTCCCTGAACCTTCTACAGTTCTTGAAACATAGTAGGAATTAAAAAAAAAAGTCTGTTGAGTTGTATTGAAAGCCCATAAAAGGTTTAAAAAACTCTCAAGTTCATATGGTGTTGCTTGTAAGAAACAATTTATTGAAAAAGAATAAAGGTCACCCCAATTATACTTATAATTTTACTTCTGTGATTAAAAGTAGAGTTATTTGAAAAGCTCCCCTTTCCCCCCAAACCTTTCAAGACTTGCCAAGACTTGGCATTCTATCTTTATGAGACTTTCTGTGCTCCATTTCTCTTAACATTTTCAGAGCCTCTTTGATAACCTGTTAGGCTGATCTTTGATGAACATTTTTTATTTTTGATGAGACAACAATTCCATCAACTAGCTCTTCAACAATGGTTTTATAGAGAAAAGTTTTTGTTGATTCTGTGAATGAAAGGAAATGAAAGTTAGTGTTTATGTGATACAAATACTCTGATACAAGTATCAAAAGATAGGTCTTTGTCTAAGACTGGAGTGAAAAGTCTGTATATTTTATATTTATTAAATTTTTAGGCAGAAAATTCAATTAATTTGATTTTTACTTATTTTATGGAACGATGTCAGAGCTATAAGTAAGGTAGATCAAAGCTTCATTCTAGGGAATTTAAATTTAGAGGGTAATTAGAATATTTGGAGTTCTAGAAATAACTGAACTTAGGAAGAAAAAAATTAAGAAAAATTACAGTCTCTCAAACTGCCTGCTTTCTTCCTCCAGAAGCCACCCTCCCCCAAGATAAGCTGTTCCCTGGCTATTTCCCACTTTGTGTAATGTGTTCCTCAACATGCTTTTTAGGGTGTATTTTATACCACTTTTCATGGGTATGTCTTATGCTATTTGTCCTGGCATGAAAATTACTGGTTTTAATTGCATAATAAATCAATTAATCCTTCAAAAATATTTATTAAGTGTCTATTGGCTTCTTTTGTACTTGATTCTGGATACAGTCTCTGCCTTCAGGGAATTAACATTTTATGGCTGGAGACAACATGAACCATGGAAAGATGAATGAATTTGGAGTCAGACACTATGAAGTCAAATGCTATCTTTGCTACTATGTGATTCTGGGCAAATCACTTAACTTTCCTGGGACTCAATTGCCTTATTTGTAAAATCACCTTTTGGATTAAATAGTTTCAAAGGTCCCCTCTATTTTTAAATCTATGATCCAATGATCCTATGCATAGGAGTATAGTAAAAAATAAGTAATTTTGGAAGGGGACAGTAATATCTGGAAGGACCAGGAAAGCTTTCATCTAAGAGCTGGCATGCCCATAGGACTTTGAAGGAAACTTTGTATTAGAAAAGGTGGAGATGAAGAAGGAATATCTGAGCTCAACCTGAGCAAAAGTATGGAAGGGAGAGTTAGGCTATGCATGTCACTTAACCTTGCTTGCCTCAGTTTCCTCATCTATAAAATAAGCTGAAGAAGGAAATGGCAAATCATTCCAGTAACTTTGCCAAGAAAACCCCAAATGAAGTTATGGAGAGTCAGACATGACTGAAAAGACTTCAGCAGCTAAAGAAAAAGAAACAGCTGGGATGGGAACTAATTTTAAAACCAGACAATCATTTTAGATTGTGATTACTTTAGATTATGCAAGTTGGAAAGAATTTTGTCAGCATCTAAGTTGAATTTAATGAGGAAAAACAACTACTATAGCTACAAGGAATTTTATATTCTGTTATGGATGCACTGATCTCCAATCAGTTCCCTTATCTTATAATTTCAGTCTTTAGATCTAGGGTGGTTATCTAGTTTGTCTAGTTCAACCATTTTACAAATGAAGAAACTGAGGTACAGAGATATTAAGCGTCTTGTTTAAGGCAACACAGAAAATAATTGGAGAAATGACGAGGTATGGTAGAAAAATGTCCTGGATTAGAGGTAAAGTTCAAATCATGGGTCTGCCATTTACTACATATATGATCTTGGACTTATTACTTCTAGCTCCAAATCCTGTTAGCAAGATTGAAAAACAAAACAAAACTCCAACAAAGAACAATTACATAAAAAGCACCCAACAAAGATATTTTTTCAGCTAGGTGGCACCATAATGCACAGAAAACTCCTTTTCCTGAGTTCAATTCTAGTCTCAGACACTTACTAGTTGTGTAACCCTGGGGAAGTCACTTAACCCCATTTCCCTCAGTTTCTTCATCTATAAAATGAGTTGGAGAAGGAAATGACAAATCATTCCAGTATCTTTGCCAATAAACCCCCCAAATGGGGTCATGAAGAGTCAGACATAACTGAACAACAATAAAATACAGATATTATCTTATAGTTAATAGGTTTAAGTTTCCATCTTCAATCAGGTATTTCCATTTTGGTCATAGGATTTACAAGAGGTTTTAGAAATTATCTAGTCCAATTTTCTCATTTTTCAGAGGAGCTAATTGAATCCTAGAGAAGTTAAATGATTTGTTCAAATTCATGTACGTAGTAAGTATTAAAACTAGGACTTGAACCTAGAACCTTTGCCTCTAAAGCCAATGTCATTTAAATTCAACATGTCCAAAACTTACTTCATTATCTTCATTTCCAAATCAGCTTTCCTTCCTATTTTGCCTGTTATTACCATTGCTATTGCCTAAATTGGAGTCACAACAAATTTTTTTTTTCAATTCCTCACTTGTGTTTTTTCATCTCCAATCAGTTCCCTTATCTTATTATTTCAGTCTATAGATCTAGGGTGATTATCTAGTTTGCCTTGTTCAACCATTTTACAAATGAAGAAATTGAGGTACAGAGATGTTAAGCGTCTTGCTTAAGGCAACACAGAAAATAAGTAGTAGAGTTAATATTCTAACTAGTTCCTGTGATTCCAGTGCAATACTCTTTTTACTATTCCATGATCTTCTGAAATTTTTATTGTATTCTCCTCTTTCCTTCCATTGCTTTTGCATCATGCTACTACAATCTTTTCCAGGCTATTTGTATGTAAGAAACACCTAAGGAGAGCAAAACTGATCTTCAAGAAAGTCACTAGGCAGATGGTCGAACTCCCCCATATCTGTCCATAATCACAGAAAAAAAATTTCCAATGAGAGAGGGATTTCAAAAAACTGAGAGAACAGAATATTGTCTATTTGTATAAACTAGTTTTAGAGGTAAAACATATAAGCAAAACATCATTTTTAATGAATGAAACTAGTCCAGAAACTAGAGTGTGGGAAGTATAAGAAATTCATCCTCAAGGGAGGGGGCACAGCAGGGAATACTGCTCCAAGGGTCAGAAGGGGGAAAGTTAGAGTCAGGCAGCAGGATAGGAGTGTGCATGTGTGGGAACAAATAGTCACTTAATAGAATTCAAGATAGATGGGATCTACTTAGAAAGGCATAAAAGAATTGGGGGAGCATAATTCAGAGAATGTAAAACATTTTTAAACTCCCTATGACTGGGAGGGAGGGTATGAAGTTCCTCAGGCTGAAAAGAGACAGTTGGTGGGAAGACAGATGTTCTCATACTCATCAAAGTAAGAATGAAGCCAAGGGGCAAATAGCAGAGCAAGGAAATTAAGAGTTCTCCCACTGTTCAGAGAATTTGAGGTTAGGTGAAAGACAAATTAGCACGTAGTGCACAGTAATAAGACCGACTGATGAAGAAATGCCAATGCTTCTTTAGCAGTTGGGTGGCATAATGGACAGAACCATAGGCCTGGAGTCAGGAATACCTGAATTCCAATCCAGCCTCCTATATTAACTGGGTGATCCTGGGCAAGTGATTTAACCCTGTTTGCCTAAGTTTCCTCATCTGTAAAATGAGAATAATCACAGCACCTACTTCGTGGGATTGTTGTGAGAATCAAATGAGATAACATTTTTGAAGAACCTAGCAGGTAGTAGATGCCTAGTAAATGTTTGTTTCCTTCCTTCCTAATTATCTATTGTTCTTTCAAGTTTAATAAAACTTTTTATGTTTGCTCTGGACAAAAGTTTTAAATACTAACAAAACTTCCTGCTTGTTCTGGATTAAAGTTTCAAATTTCATCTCTCCTCATCCCATCACCTAAATTTTGCTCTCTCATCATGAAACTTATTTAGTTCATTTTCATTTTCTTTAATTTTTCCATTAAAGATGATGTTTTGGTTATATGTTTTACCTCTAAAAACAACCATCCCCAACTCAGGAGCCATAACTAGCAATTTTGGTGTCCTACTTAAACACCCCAAAATTTCATTCAGACAAAATAAAAAAAAATCTTCTAATCAACTTTTCAAGACAAATTCTATTTTGAGGTTTGGGGAGAAAACTTAGATCTTAAGATTAAGGCCTATTAGGGGCAGGAATGGACCTGTTCAGGAAAGATAGAATACTTAGGACATGGGGCTGTGGGTGAAGACCTCAAAATACTCCTAGGAGCCTCCTAGGTCACTTAAGCTTTCTGAGTTTCAGTTACTTCATCTCTAAAAAGTTGATAATACTTGTGGGATGCTATGATTATTATCCTTTTACATTTAGAGAAATTGAGGCAGACTTGTCTAGTAAGTGTCTGAGACTGGATTTGAACTCGTCTTCTAAACAACAATAATAACTAACATAAACCATCTGCTATCTATCAGGTACTATGCTAAATGGATTATTGTGAAGCTCATACTTTCTATGTAAATATTGTAATTATCTAATTATAAATCTTCACTTCTACCTAATATATATAATCTTTCTTTAAAGAAATGTTCTCATGAGGAAAAATTCCTAGAGATGTTACTTACCTTTCTTAGCTCTGTTTTCAAGCCCAGCTCTAAAAAAGAAAAACAAGAACAAGAAACTTTTCATAATTGCTGAAATTCATTCCTAAAGAATCTTAAATCTCATTTCATTTTCATTTTTGAAAACTGCAATTGGATACTGAAGCTTAGTTTATTGCATATTTTTATTTACCCCTGCTCTGTATCTCTAGTGCTTAGCACAGTTCATGGTACATAATGAGCTTTTGAGAAGTACTTCTTGATTTGACTTGAACTGATTTAATTTGCCCCTAATAAACAATCAAGTATTTACCCGTAGGTTTGGGGCATGAGGGAAGATAAAGTAAAAATGCCGGATTGCTCTTGGAAATTCTGTGTAGTTTGGCATCCTGGCAATTTGCTCCCCCCGGAATGGAGATAACCTTAGTCTGATTTGAATGAGATGCAAAAAAAGAGCAAACAGACAGAGAAATGCCTATTTTTTAATAATCTGCTTCTCTACTTACCCTCCCTCTTCATCTAGCAGGCGGCGATAAGTCTCGATTTCATTCTCCAGGCGAGTCTTGATGTCGAGGAGTTGCTTGTATTCTGTGCTCTGGTTCTCAGCTTCATCCCGGATCTGAATGAGCTGGGCCTCCAAGGAACTGATTTGGTTTTGGGTATGTGAGAGTTGAGTTCCATACCCTGCTTCTGTCTCTGACAAGCTACCTTCCAGGGATTTTTTCTGATAGAAGGAAACCAATTATATAATGAAAGGAAAACACTGTGCTGTGAGATAAACATCAAAATGCTTTATTTTCACTTTTAAAATAATTATGAAGTCACTTTGATAATCATTTATCTGTTCTGTTCTGTTACCATCTTTCATGATTATGTAAGACAATGAGTCATATCTTTTGGATTAATAAGAAATTTGTAGGTTGGGGAAATTTTGGGATTCTGCTGCAGCATGATGCAGTGGAAAGAGCTTTATATTTAGAGACAGAGGACCCTTCTCAGATGCTTACTAACCATGTGACTTGGGCAGGGCCTCAGTTTCCTTATCTGTAAAATAGCAGAATTGGACCAGAAGTCCTCTAAAGACTGTTCTATCTTTAAACTTATGACCCAATGTGCTGACTTACTATCTTTGTTGAGTGCTTTGTGGAAGATTTAGTCACCCCAGAAGACACCCTGTGTCTTCCTTTCTGTGTCCATTTACCTTTTGTGAAAAAATCATACTCCTGAAAGCACAGGAAAAAAAAATCCTGCTCTTCCTCTTCAGGATGTTATGGAGTTCAAATCCAGCCTCAGATACTCACTAGTTGGACAAGTCCCTTTACCTTTATCTGATTCAGTTATAAAGTGGGGATAACTATAGCATTTATAGTGGGTATTAAAGGAGATAACATTTATAAAAAATTTAACACAGTGCCTAGTATATAGCAGGTGCTCAATAAATTCTTGTTTCCTCTTTCCCCTCCTTTATGGGATGTGTATTTGCTAGTTTTAATTCATAGGGATATTTTGGCATTTTCCTGTTTATTCTTTATAACCCTAAGAGGTTTTCCGTGATATTTGTTTCTCTCCCTATGAAGTATTAGTTATGTATATAATTTAGATGTATTGTACTTCTGAGAGGACATCAGTTTAAAGTAATTTTGGTTTTCTGACCATTGGCACCTGAGACATGTGAGTGGATGCTTAACAAATGCTTGTAATTACCATCCTGATATCAATTGCAAACTTATAAGAGCAAAAAGAGAAATTGATTTAAAAATCATGTTAGAGAAGTTAAAGTTACACATGCATTTTTAATATTTACTAAATTCACAAAAACAATTTATATAGATCAATTCTCCTTCAAGTAAGAGTGCATTTTTACCATTTCCCCAGAGATAACCCTAGTGAATTAATTATGAATACTGTTCAGTGTTTCCTTAACACAGATATAATTTTGCACATTTATGATGTTGCATCCATTCATTCAAAATCTATCTATTGAATAGCTACTAAATGAGGGGCAATAAGCCTTTTATTGTGATTTGTTTTCAGTCATGTACAACTCTCCATGACCCATGTGGGGTTTTCTTGGCATAGACATTGCAATGGTTTACTAGTTTCTTCTCCAATTTATTTTACAGATGAGGCAGCTGAGGCATACAGAATTCAAGTCACTAAGATCACACAGCTAGTAGGAGGTCAGATTTGAACTCAGTAAGATTACTATTCTTGACTTTAAGCCCTGTGCTCTCTCCACTGTGCTATCTCACTGCCCGAGTTGCTATTTCTTCATTCTTGAAGATGACTATGATATCATGATGATGCAAAACATGCAAGTGAATTAAATTTAAATGAAGCAGGGATGTGCAAAGTTACTACTCCTTCAGAGCCATCTGGATCCAGTGGTAAGATATGGATCAGGACAACTGGAGATGACCCTGGATGCAGTGGGAGACTTTGGTCTTTGAAAGCTAAGGTCTTTAACAAATTTCAGTTTGACTGAGGCATTCTCCCATTTCAGTAATTGAGAACAGTTAGATGGTACAGTGGAAAGAGGCTTGACTGAAGTCAAGAAGACCTGAGTTAAAATCTGGCCTCAGTTGCAAACTAGTTGCGTGATCCTGGATAAGTCATATAATCTTTCTGTATCTCCAGTTTCCTCATCTGTAAAATGGAAGTAATATCACCTACCTTCTAGGGTAATTGTGAGGACCAAATGAGATAATAACTATAAATCACTTAGAACAGTGCCTGGCATATAAATGCTATTTAAATGTTATCAAGACATTTAGAACCTTTTACAATCTGCCCTCCCCCTACATTCTTAGGCTCTTTCTCCCCCTATCCATTCTTTGAACAGCTGCACCAGCCTCCTGACTATTCCTCTCACACACACTACATTCTAATCTGCTGACTGAGCATTTTGCCCTGGACTGGAACGTACTTCCCCCTCACTACCACCTTCTGACTGCTCTGGTTTCCTTCAAGACAGCTTAAATGTGTGCTTTTACAAGAGGTTTTTTCAGGTTCCTCCATGCTGCTCATGCTTTCCTCTCTGAGATACCCCCTCTTTATATATGGTACCCCAAAGTCTTAGTCTAGTTTTAAACCTCTGATTCCTTTTTAGCTTTAAGAGCTTAAATTGCACTAAGTTTTTTGGGACACCCTCTGAATCTTGTGCATGAGGGCTCTACCATGAGATTTCCAGCTCCTTGAAGTTAGGGACCTGTATTTTCTGTCTTTGTATCTCAAAGGCTTAACACAGGTCATATCGAATAGAATATTGAATAGACATTCAATAAATACTTTTTAGCTGACTGACAGATTTAATGATTGATATGGCCTTACAGTATCTCTAATCAATGAGTGCCAGAGCTCTCCTGATGGAGGCAGTTTTCCCATCAAAAGGTCTCTGAAGTGATGAAACCTCAAGTTTGGACCATAAAATGAAAAGCTCTACTAAATACAAAGCTCAACAAGGATTCTAGCTTTTAAAAATTATTGGCCTAATGGTAAATAGAGTATTTCAGGGACTCGTGTTTATCAAGTGGATTTGATGATATAACTAGTTATTTTGTTTCCAGCTTTTTCATCTTAGTAAGTTCAGTAGAAACAGTCTCCTAGGAGCTGTTGTTTACAGTAGCAAAGTAATACTTGCATTTCTAAGCTAGCCTTTTAAGAAGGGAGTTTTTAACCTTGTTTGTGTAACAGACCCTTTTGACAGCCTAAGGACTTTGCTCAGAACTAGTTTTTAAATGCACAAAATAAAAATATTCCTGAAATGCATAAAATAAATTAATAAATAATGCAAAAAAAAAAGCCAAATTTGATAGAAATAGTTATTTTTTTTGGTAAAGTGCATGAACCTTTGGTTAATAATAATAGTTAACATTTACATAGCTCTTTAAGGTGTACAAAGCATTTTGTAAACATCATCTCAATTGATCCTTACAACAATCTTGTGATATAAATTTTTATTATTATGCCCATTTTTATAGATAAGGAAACTTAAGGAACCAAAGATTGAGATATTAATTTGTTCAGAATCAGAAAGCTCATTAAGTTTCTGGGGTGGAATTTGAATTCAGATTTTTCTAATTCCAGGACCAGAAGTCTAGACACTGTGCCAATAGCTGCTTAATATTAAGAATGAAAGTTTTACCAAGGATAATAATAGTAACCTTTTTGTTTCTGACATAAAACCATGCTAGTGTCTCCTTTCTGAAATTAAATTGTATTTATTTTGCATATATGCTATACATACTCTAATGTGTATATGTCATTACCCCAATAGATAAGAATCAGGGACTCTAATTTTTGTCTAGGCAACTTCACTGCTTAACAGTGCCTGGCACACAAATGTTCCTTGACTGATGGATTATCTGTGTTGAATACAAGTTGTAGATGAAGAAATAATAATAGGTAGCATTTATTATGCCAGGCAATTTACAAATATCATCTCACACCAGCCCTGTGAGGTAGGTTGCAATCATGATCTCCATTTTTCATTTGAGGAACCTGAGGTCATTAATTAAGTGTCTGAGAATGAATTTGAATCAGGGCTTTCTGATATCAGGTACAGTGTTCTAACTATTGTATTACCTTGTTGCTTTTCATTTTTGTATTTTACCTACCAGAGCTAAGGCTGACTGTAGCTCAATCTCCAGGGTTTGTGAAGTCCGTTTCAGCTCTGATATCTCCGTCTTGGCAGAATTGGATTCATCATTGGCAAAGGAGATTTGCTGCTGTAGTATCTCACTCTGAAATGACATTGTCATGAAGCCGGTTGAGTGCCACCAACATGACAAAACTTGGCTTAATGACCTCGAGCAATCTCTGATTTACCTTGTCATTGAACCAAGTTTCAACATCTTTGCGGTTCTGCTCAGCCAGGGCTTCATACTGAGCTCTCATGTCATGCAGATGTTTAGTAAGATCTGTCCCAGGAGCAGCGTTCATTTCCACGTTCACGTCCGAACTTGTAGCTTTTTGTAGACCTTTCATTTCCTGGATTAAGAACAATTAATGTGTTATAGTAACCTGGTAAAAACAGGAATGTGCCACAGAATCCACTTCATCCACAATATGTTTTTTTTTTTTATCTTATCAGATTGCTATCAAAAACTAAAGGAAAATATTTGAAAGGTGATGTTTATTTTGGTGTCTGGATATATGTATACCTCTGCATGGTTCTTCTTGAGATAAGCCACTTCCTCTGACAGGGTTTCAATCTGCATCTCTAGGTCTGTCTTGGCCAGAGTCAGGTCATCCAATACTCTTCGTAGACCATTGATATCAGATTCCACACTCTGGCGGAGGGCCAGTTCAGTCTCATACCTTGAAAAAAATGTTGACAATTTTTGGATTAAATCAGTCAATAAATATTTATTAAGTTCATCTGATGTGCCAGACACTATATTAAGAGCTGGGGAAACAAAGAAAAGCAAAAGACAGTTCCTGTCCTTGAGGAACACAATCTAATGGGGAAACGACATGCAAACAGCTATGTAGAAATCAGCTACATACAGAATTGGAGATAACAAAAGAAGACATCATTTTGATATAAATTTTGTCTTATACTTTTAAAATTATAGAATATATTGTAGAAATAGTTCTTCTTAGAAATTAATTCAATATTTTCTGAAGTGGTTCTCAAGATTACAGATTTAGAGGCTATATAATTCAATCCCTTCATTTTATAATAAAAAGACTGAGACCCAGAGAGTGATTTCTCCATGGTCACACAGCTACTGAGTAGTAGAGCTAAGTTTTGAATTCAGGCCCTCTGACTCTAATCCAGCACTCTATCCATGGTGTCAGGTCATTTTCCCACTAAAAAGACTCCAATACTTTAGTATTTTAGCTATTTAATAGAACATGTATTCCTTGAAGTTTGGGGGCAAGAGGGCAGCTAGGTGGCCCAGTGAATAGAGTGGTGAGCCTAGAGTAAGGCCAATTCATCTTTCTGAGTTCAAATCCAACATCAAACACTTCCTAGCTATGTGACCCTGGGCAAATCACTAACCCTGTTTGCCTCAGTTTCCTCATTTGTAAAATGAGTTGGATAAAGAAAAGACAAATTTCTGCCAAGAAACCCTCAAATAAAGTCATGAAGAATTGGACATGACTGAAATGACTCAATAGCTTTAGACTCTGTGTACTCTTAGATTCTCAGAGAATCCAGGTGCTTGCCCCCCCTCTGTTTTATGTTAAAATATTAAGGGGACCTTAAAATAATTTAGTTCAATATCCTCCTTTTATAAATAAAGAAACTTAGAGAGATGTGACTTGTCCAGTTTCACACAGATAGTGAATAGCAGTTGGATAAACAAAAAACAAAACCAGTATCTTTTCCAAGAACACCACAGATAGAGTCATGAAGAGCTGGGCACAACTGAAATAGCTCAATGACAAAAGGGCAAAGGGTTATTTTTGTTTCTAATTTTTTAGTAGCACTTGCTACTAATAACTTTTTATCCTACTGAATTAAACTATAACTGAATTAAATTATAATTTTATTGGGAGGGGTAGATTTCAATCCCTCTGTTGTTTGGTAGATACTTTCAGGGTTTCTGCGATCAAAAATCTCCTCCTTCTAGGGCTGGGTCTGGTTATGAATCTAAGCTGTTTCTTCAGTGACAAACAGTCAATCACGGCACTAGTATTTAAAAGGATCTGCCAGAATTTGTGGTTTGCTGATGTCCTTTCTGAGAATGCCAAAGGCCACATCTTACAAACCTTAATGTGTTCTGTAAGTGTTAGTTATTATGTAGGATTCCTGTGAGCATCCTTGTGCCTTTATGTAAAATAAGATTCAGTAGTGATCATTTCCCAAGATTTCCCCTATTTCAGTAGGTCTAAAGCACTGGTATAATATGTATTATAAGGCCATTAGAGAAACAACTACTATTTACATATCTTTTTTTTCCTATTAGGAATAGCTGTATTTTAGTGGAAATAGTTAAAAGAAGAAATTGAATCTGAAGACTTGTGACTTATGTTCGAGTTCTAGTTCAATCGCTTCTAAGCTATATAATGTGCAAATCATATTATTTCTCCAATGTTCAGCAAAGTGGATTACAGGCATGTAAATCAAAAACTGGAAAGAATCCCAGAAGGGATCTACTTTAAACCCCCTCATTTCACAGATGAAGAAACTATGACCCATAAAAGTTAATTGACTTTCCCAAGACCACACAAGTGGTAGGGTGTTGGCATTGGAGTTGGGAGAACTTGAACTCAAATCTGACACTAGCTGTGTGTCCTTGGGCAAATTCTAACCTGCTTGTCTTTGTTTTTTCATCTGTAAAATGAAGAAAGTGGCAAACCCTTCTTGTATTTCTACCAAGAAACCCTCAAATAAAGTCATGAAGAATTGGACATGACTGAAATGACTCAATAACTTTTGACTCTGGGTACTCTTTGATTCTTAGAGAATCCAGGTGCTTTCCCCCTCTGTCTTATGTTAAAATATTAAGGGGACCTTAAAAATAATTTAGTTCAACATCCTCCTTTTATAAATAAAGAAACTTAGAGAAATGTGACTTGCCCAATTTCACACAGATAGTGAGTAGCAGAGCCAGGATTACAATACCTCTAAATCAACTCTGCCATATCCTCTTTCTCCTCTATGAAGAAAATAATATTTATGCTTTCTATATAAGGGATGCTTTGTGAGAGAATTTCTCTATGGACTAAAGCACTATATGTTGTTGCACAGTTGTATCCAACTAACTCTTCATAACCCTATTTAGTTTTTTTTTTTTTTGCCATTTAGTTTTCCAGCTCATTTTACAGATGAGGAAACTAAGGTAAACAGGATTAAGTGACTTGCCCAGAGTCACACAGCTAGTAAGTTTCTGAATCCTAATTTAAAATTAGGTCTTCCTGACTCTATGCCCAGTATCCACTATGCCACCTAGCTTCCCAAAGCACTATATGATTTTTTATTTTTAGTGAGACTTGTATTCATATCAAGTTCTCTCCCCCTCCCACTGAGATCTTTACTTCTTACTTTAGTCTGAAGTCATCAGCAGCTAGTCTCACATTATCAGCCTGGAGCATGATGTCAGCATTACTCAAAGATGAATCCAAGATCTGAACATAAAAAAACATAATGAAATGTATACTAAATTTCCATGTGATAGAACCATAACAGATGGCAGGCCACCCACTTCAATGCCTTTTAAAGTAATATGCAAAATATCTAGTTCTTAAATAACAGCATTCATTCAACAAAGATTTTACATTTCTTTGTAAGAAACGCAATTTTGGGAAGTGACAAATGATAGCAGTTGATTACTAGTGAATCAAACTTTGGAATCTTGGAAATAATTCTATTTGTTCCCTCTTAATGTGAATGGTATAAGAATAAAGAAGTTAAAAATAAATATTCACTATTATTTCTTAATACATGTTCCATTAATTACTGATTTAATTTTCTTTGGCAAAGATGGGCATGGTTATAAGATGCTCTTAGCAATAATTACATTTCTTACCTTTTGTTTGAGTTCTTCAATTATTTGGTAATATTCAGAGTAGTCCCGATTTTCTCCATGACTGGTACTGCCAGGTCCAAATTTCTTATACCATTCTTTAATTTTATATTCAAGTTCAGTGTTTGCTTCCTCTAAAGCTCGAACCTTATCTAGATAGATTGCCAGGCGGTCATTCAGATTTTGCATGGTGCCCTTTTCATTGCCAGAGAGAAGCCCATTTTCCCCTCCACCAAAAGTATATCCACCAAAGGTACCACTGAAGACTCCACCTGAGGTACCAACAAGACCATGCTTTTTTCTTATGGATCCCCCTCTCCCTTGGCCAGAACTGAACTGCCAAAGACTTGACTTTTGAACAGAGTATGACATGATTCTCCCACTTCAACCCTCCTGAAGTATCTCCAGCAGCGTGTTCAGAGAGATATCAATTAATAGCCCTTTTATACAGGGTAAAGTGGGTGTTTCATTGTTGATACTTATCACTCAGAGGTTTTTTTGTTTTTTAATGACATCTGCACTCTTAGATTATTTTCATTAATTATTTGTTGAACCTTCTTCTGTATTTGTTTAAAGGTACTGAAGATGCCTCTGGGTGTTGCTTATCTCACTCTTAGAGGAATGAAGCTTGTATCTTGATGTGATTTCAGCCTAGCTAAGCATTTATTTTCTTCTATCATATTTCAGGCCCCCACGCACATTTTCTCCATTTTTGTGGCTGACTGATAATCATTTATTTTTCTTTGGAAAGACATGGAAAGACATTCCTCCCTCCCCCCCCCCCCAGATGGAATGATCTGATAGCCATTTTCAGGCTGCTTCAGAGATTACAAGGTGAGGTAATAGCATGGGGCAAATCCTCATCCTGTGTGGCATCTGAGGGTTTCCATGTGTTTTGATGAGATGAGAATTTAAAAACATATAACATGGAGGTTGGGTGTTAAGGATTTCAGCATGTCTCTGATTACTGTTGGAGCTCTTTAAATATATGTAAGAAGATGAGATCAGAATTGTGAAATTCCCTCAGAAGCCTGCAGTTACTTTAAAAGAAAAGAGACTATTCGCTGATGGTTCCTTAGAAAAATTGTAACAAAGTAGATAGAGTGCTGGGTTTCAAGAACTTGCATTCTAATCCTACCTGTGATACAGATATACTATCTGTGAGACCACTGGCAGGTCATTTCTCTTCTATAGAAGGCAACTTTGTAAGATTATCATTTAAAAGCAATTTGCTCCTCTTACCAGAAGTTTCCAGTGCCTAGAACAAAGTAGCCACTTAATAAATGTTTCTTGGTTGATTGATATAATCATAGTTCTAGATATTCCAGTCCTAAAAAAAAGTAAGAAAGTTGAGGCATAATGGATAGATTGATGGCTTGGAGCTAAAAATATCTTGATCTAGATTTTGCCTAGGATACTTATTAGATGTGTGATCCTGGGCATCTCAGCTCTGGACATATTCTCTGTCCCTCATGATTAGAATGCTTTCTCTCTTTCAATGTACCTGCTAACCTCCTTGGATTCCTTTAAGTCCCACCTAAAATCCCTTCTTTTAATGAAAGTCTTCCCCATTCACTCTTAATTCTAGTGACTTCTTTCAAGACCTTTGCAATAAATTAATAGGTTGACATCAACATCACTTCTTTTTCTGATGGTGTTAGCAAAGTCTCATACTCAGTGGGAATTATTTATATGAGTCTGTGTTAATTCATTTTTTTCTTTTCTTTTTATTAAAGCTTTTTATTTTCAAAACATATGCATGAATAATTTTTCTTTTTTTTTTTAAATTAATTAATTTATTTAATTTTATAATAACTTTTTATTGACAGAACCCATGCCAGGGTAATTTTTTACATTATCCCTTGCACGCGTTTCTGTTCCGATTTTTCCCCTTTCTCCCTCCATCCCCTCCCCTAGATGGCAAGCAATCCAATATATGTTATACATGTTAAAATATATGCTAAATCCAATATATGTAAACATTTATACAATTTAACATATTAAATATATTGCGGTATATCCTAGATACAATATATGTTTGCAGAACCAAACAGTTCTCTTGTTGCACAGGGAGAATTGGATTCAGAAGGTAAAAATAACCCGGGAAGAAAAACAAAAATGCAAACAGTTTACCTTCATTTTCCAGTGTTCTTTCTTTGGATGTAGCTGCTTCTGTCCATCATTGATCAATTGCAATGGAGTTAGGTCCCTTTATCAAAGAAATCCACTTCCATCAAAATACATCCTCATACAGTATCGTTGTTGAAGTGTACAATGATCTCCTGGTTCTGCTCATTTCACTTAGCATCAGTTCATGTAAGTCTCGCCAGTCCTCTCTGTATTCATCCTGCTGGTCATTTCTTACAGAACAATAATATTCCATAACATTCATATACCACAATTTACCCAGCCATTTTCCAATTGATGGGCATCCATTCAATTTCCAGTTTCTAGCCACTACAAACAGGGCTGCCACAAACATTTTGGCACATACAGGTCCCTTTTCCTTCTTTAATATTTCTTTGGGATATAAGCCCAGAAGTAACACTGCTGGATCAAAGGGTATGCACAGTTTGATAACTTTTTGGGCATAGCATGAATAATTTTTCAACATTGACCCTTGCATAGCCTTGTGTTCCAATTTTTTCCCTCCTTTCCCCTACCTCCTCCCCTAGATGGCAAGCAATCCAATATATGTTATACATGTTAAAATATATGCTAAATCCAATATATGTAAACATTTATACAATTATCTTGCTGGTGCTAATTCTTTTTTTAAATTTTAAAAATTTTTATTAAAGTTTTTTTATTTACAAAGCATATGCATGGGTAATTTTTCCAGCATTGACCCTTGCATAATATTTTGTTCCAAATTTTCTCCTCCTCCCCACTCCCTTCCTTAGCTGGCAGGTAGTCTAATGCATGTTAAATATTATTGAAATATATGTTAGATCCAATATCTGTATACATATTTATACATTATCTTCTTGTGGTGCTTAATTTTTAAGGACTTCCTTTCATATACTTTAGTATACTTTCCATTCAGATTTATTTCTTTGTTTAATCACCCTTCTTCCTAGATAAAGAAGAAAAAATAAGTTCAATTAAATCTTTCAGAAGAAAATATTCAAAGTATTTATTGACTTTGTTTAGCTTTTACAAAGTAATTTCTGTTATTTGTTTTTGAAGAGGACCAGTTGCATTATGGTGGGGAGGTATCTTAACTTAAGTGAGGCAGAATTGTACAAAATCATCATTCTCATTCTCTTCTTAAGCCATCAATGTTCAATGGTAGGACAAGAGTCAGGTTGACTGGTGAGGGCTCGGAATGCAATGCATGACATTGGTTTCTTTGATGTCTGATTCTAAGCTCTTCTTAGGCTCTGTTTCAACCATCATCATGGTTGTTGGAAGAAATTGTTCTCATCCACCCATATTATAGGAGGAAGTTTTCAAATACTTATGTTGATATTTTCTTAATTCACCAATGGGCTGACAGTTGTGAGACCTCAACCTGGTTTAGCTTGTCTGCTGAGATAGCTTTACCCGAATTTGGCCATGGCACATCCTACAGGTTAATAGAGTAATATTTACTGACATAGCAAAAACAGAGGCAACTAAGTGACACAGTGTTAGAGTACCAGGCCTATAGTCAGGAAGATTCATCTCCTTGAATTTAAATCCAGATTCAGAAACTTACTAGCTGTGTGACCTCATTGAGCAAATCACTTAACTCTGTTTGCCTCAGTTTCCTCATCTGTACAATGTGCTAGAGAAGGAAATGGCAAACTACTTGTATCTTTGCCAAGAAAACCTCAAATCGGGTCATGAACAGTCAGACATAAAAAAAAAATTACTGAACAACAGCAACAACAACAAAATAGAAAAAACTGCGGCATACTTCTTCCTTTATCCCTTTTATTCTTGGAGAGAATGAGCTCAGACAGAAAGTCATTTCTACTTAACATTCACATCACAAAGTTTACTTTCAAATTTGAAAAAGCTGATGTCTGGATTACTGTTGCTTCCTTTGACTTAATTAATCCATTTCTATGTGGACTAAACTGTGCTCCTCATTGTGCTAGACTATCCACAAAATCTGGCATAGATGCCATCTTCTGTCCTTCCCTCTGGCATTTCTGTCTCCTGACATTTAGAACCCCTAAGCTCACACCTACTCCTTCACCTAAATGCAGAAACTTACAAATACAAAGAGCTAAAAAACAAAGGTCCATTTTCATGGGACACATTTTAGTCTGGGTAAGGAGGCTATAGCCTCTATTGCTACCACTATTATTCTCAGAAATTAACTGGTCTATTTTCTGTTGGCTTCATAGTGACTTCATGGTGGCTTCAAGTGAGAGAGAACCTCTCACCCAGTGGAGACTAAGTGTGTCTTCCTTGATTGCCATCAGAGAAGGAAAAAAGTTAATAGCTAATATCGATGTCATTGTGCCACATGCTGTCTGGAGATTAGAATCATCTTCTTCAACTATTGAAGAGTCCTTATGTAGGATAAAGTGTATACCATGATATATTATTATGTCCTTTATGAAATACCAGATTAGTTATAACTAGCTGTATAGCCTTAATACTATGAAACTTTTCTGTAACTTGTAATCAGTCCATTAATATAGGAACCTTGATCTCATAGAGTTCTGTTGAATTCTCACCTGTTCTGTTTCAGTCCCTGAAGCCCCTGAAGAACCCAGCTACCCTAATGCTTGTAGCTACTTAGTGGTCTATTCAGCTCAGTTCTGCTTAATATTTTTTCTAGAGCTCTTTCACACCTAGAATCACCCTGTCTTCTCCATTCAATTTAGCCATTTGGAGCCAAAGTGTCATGGAATCCTACTACTGCCTCTTACTACTGTTCAGTTGTGTCTGAATCTTCATTATCCTGTGTGGGATTTTCTTGACAAAGATACTGGAGTGGTTTGCCCTTTCTGTCTTAATCCAGTGGATTAAGGCAAACAGAAGTTAAATGACTTGCCCATTTACATAGTTATTAAGTGTCTGAGGCCAGATTTGAACTTGGTTCTGATTCCAGTCCCAGTGTTTTATTCACTGAGCCATGTAACTGCCCATAACTATCAAATATAAAACCTTGGGCAAATATTTTAAAACATGCCCAAAGTATTATTGGGAAAGTTGCTACAAACTGGAGAACATTTCAAGTAGGGTTCAAAAGCTAGGAGAAGGAGGTAGGACATCGATAGCTTCCTATTTCGAATGAATTATTCTTACTAATTGGGTGGCAAGCACAGTTGTTTGCTGCCTCCGAAGGATTGCAAGTACTGTCAAGGCTCTGGAAATTTCTAGGCTCTGGGGCAAAGTCCCAATCTGGTAGCATTAGTCATAGCTCTTTCCTTATATTTTCAGCCTTAGGCTTTAAATCTGAGTGCCTGATAATCTCTATGGCATTAGCTATCACTTCATCCCACTCCTACTTTTTATATGAAGTCATAATTTGGAAGAATCTGTTAAAATATTAGATGGGGCCATCCTTGTATCTTGTGTAGTTGTAGAAGGCAAAACTACATACAACCTGTGGGTGGTAGCTACAGGGAGGCCAATTGTGACTCAATATAAGGGAGACAAAAACATTTCAGGCTAACTTTAATTCCAATGGGATTCTGCCTAAGGTGTGAAAATCCTTGTCAGTAGCAGTTGCCAAGTAGAAACTGAATGTTGTAGAGAATGTTCTTTCCTTGGGTGGGAGATTGGATTAAATGATCTTGAAAGTTGTTTTCAACTTTAGGAGTTGGTGATTATATCAGTCATAAGCTCTGATGTCATTAGACCTGCATGGAAACTTTGAAGAATGGAAGGCATAATTATCCAGTGGGAAAAGAGAGTGATTCCATCCCAAATCCTGCAAAATGAAAGCTTACACTGAACAAAAATCACTAGTGTTTTAAAAATCTGAATTATTAAATAAACTAAAAAAAAGCTTAAAGTAATTTCGAGTTCCATCTGTTATAGTAAAACTAATGTCACAGGGTTTTTTGTGTGTGTGTCAATGAAAAAGCTGTTTTTGTAGCTTTAGTAATTCTAGGATTACTATTTTGCATATTACTAGCTCTAGTAAGTTTCTATTGAGTGAGAAACATGAATTTTTTTTTACAGAATTTGCATATCCTTTAATAATTTCCCATATTTTCCAGGTGACCTTTTTCATTTCCTGCTTCTGTTTCTTGTACCCGAAACACTCTTCTTTCTTTGCCTTATGAAATTTCTAATTTCATATGTGGGCTTAGGATGCAAAATAAGGCATACATTTTTCCACATGGCCAATTTGGAAATTTGCTTTTCTTGATTACACTCATTTGATACAAGGCTTTTCTTTCTCCTTTTCTTTTTATTCAGTTGGGAAAGAGAGTGGGAAAGAAAAATAAATATTTATTAGTGATAAAAATAAAATAGTGTTGAACAAAAAGAAAAAATATATAGCCTCACTTTATGTGTCATTAAGAATCAAGTTTAAGCCATGGCATATATATCATATACCTTTTATAGGTAGGCATTTATTTATTTGTGAGTTTATCAGGGAAAACCAAGCAGTTCACAACAGTAGTCAGCAGAAGCAGTAGCAGAAATAGTCTAGTGGGAGCCACAAATCCTAGACAATCTTAGTTTCAGAGTAGGTATACAGGACAAGAGACAGGTTTCAGTGACTTGTAGAGAGTGTGACACATTTGTGTTTTTGCCAAGGATGAGCTACAATTATTTTGCACTTAATGTAATCATATGCCTACTGTATACCAAACTCTGAGGATGAGTTGTCCTTTTTGAAGAGATCCCCACTTTTGACTCAAGGGTACCTTGTCATATTAATAGAAAGACATCTCCTCAACTCAGTCACATGACTAGCATTGGGACCCATCATGCTGAAGCCTAATGTTTTAGCTGGAACCAATTCAGGGAGGAGTGAGCTCATAGCTTCTGAATTCTGGCTCTGTTTCAAGTAGCCGAAAGGTAATAACTGGGTGTCAGTTGATGACTCATGATATAGCCAATGATGGCTAAGTAGGTAGATTCTTCCTAGCAGATCATTCCTCCTCATTTTACAGAAAAGGAAATTGAGACCCAGAAAGAAGTAATTTGTCCAAAGTTATACAAGTAGTAAATATAACACTGAAAGGATTGAAGGAAGTTCAGAAAAATGGGGGTCATTTTATGAGGAAAAAAGGAGATTTGGATCATATAATAATGGTTCACTTTTATAAAGCACTTCAAGGTTTACTACACTTTTAAATGCATTTTCTCATGTGATTCTAAAAGCAACTGTGGGAGGGATGCTATTATTCCCATTTTAGACTTGACTTTTTTTTCTTCCCTTTCACTATTTATATCCCTAGCACATTATCTGGCAGATAGTAATCACTTAATAAATACCTTCTCTCTCTGTCTCTCTGTCTTTCTTTGTCTCTCTCTTCCTCTTTGTCTCTGTCTCTCTTCCCCCCTCTCTTTCTCTCTGTTTCTGTCTCTCTGTGTGTCTCTCTGAGTTTGTGTCTATGTGTCTGTCCATCTATCTCTATTGCTTTCTTTTTGTCTGATTGCCTGTCTGTCTATGAAATTTGAGCCCTGAAAAAGTGACTTGTTCAGCATCACATAGCAAATTAAGCTTCTGAGGGGGGATTGAAGCCTGTTCTTTTTTCCAAAGGTATGCTCATAATTCCAGAATATGACAGACATAGTTGACTTTCTGGTTCTAATTCACTCTACTACTAAAAATACTTTGAATATCCAATGGGAGCTCAGATATCCAAGTTGTATTTGGTTTTAGTGTTTTTATTTAAGATGAATCTTGAGTAGATATTCTTTACCTTGAAAGGTAGTTTTATGCTTTAGTTATTATCTTATTGTGTTTAGATACTTAACCAAAAATGTATTGGGAAGTCTGTTGTTATGTTTTGGAAGAAGATAATGAAGGAAATCCCAATTTTCTGGTTGCTTTGTTACTATTGTTTGAGCCTCCCATAAACTATCCTTGGTTTTCCACTTGGATGTGCCAACCCTTAAGTAATTCATTTGTGTGAGTTGGAATTTTAAATCTCTTTTTGATGTCTAATCTCCATGGGATAGACCAATTACAGAAATAATTGTTTGCAACACAGTGGTTTTGCAGACTGCATTTTTTTTCCCCCAAAGTTGATTCTTCCATCAAAGCATGATTCATGGTTGTTGTGGAATGATCTCCAAATTTGGAGTCTGGGAACCTTGATTCAAATATTGGTTTTGCCTCACTTCCTAGAGCAGTCTAAAGGGTACTCCTTTTGCCTTATGGGCTTTAAGCTATAAAATGAGATGAAGTAGATGGTGTTTAAGATCCTTTCAGTTAGGCAATAAACATTAGCAAGTGCCTACCATAAATCAGGTATTGTCTTAAACCCCAGGTACTATAGTATTGTTATTTTTTCCCGTTTTGTAAATTAAGAAAAGATTACTGTGAAATATTATGTGCCTTGGTATGGTTCCATTGTTAGTGAATGACAGAGGGAGGATTTGAACCCAGGTTCATACTGCCATTTTATAGTGATATTTAAGAAGAGGGTGTTTACCGAATGTGAACTATTTGCATTTTTGATTTTCTTCCCAAGTTATTTTTACCTTCTGAATCCAATTCTCCCTGTGCAACAGGAGAACTGTTTGGTTCTGCAAATATGTATTATATCTAGGATATACTGCAACATATTTAACATATATAGGACTGCTTGCCATCTGGGGGGGGGTGGAGGGAGGGAGGGGAAAAAAACGAAACTTAAGCAAGTGCAAGGGATAATGTTGCAAAAAAATTACCCTGGCATGGATTCTGTCAATACAAAGTTATTATTAAATAAAATAAAATTAAAAAAAAAAGAGGGTGTTTATATGGGCCTCTTTAGTTTTCTCAGTGTTTGGTTCTAAACATTTTGTTACTTCTTATAACATAAAGCCCATACTCTCATCACTCTTCCCTTTTTCATGTTCTTGTAGTTCTTCACATTAGAGCAGTCAGTGGCGGAGTGAGAACAGCTAGGTGGCACAGTGAATAGCTTGTCAAACCTGGAGTCACGAAGACTTGAGTCCAAATCTGGTCTCAGATTCTACCTGTGTGACTCTGGGCACAGGGTCATTTAACTGTTTGCCTCAGTTTTCTCATCTGTCAAGTGAGCTAGAGAAGGAAATGACAAATCATTCCTATAACTTTGCCAAGAAAATTCCAAATGGGGTCGTAAAGATTTAGGCACAATTGAACAAATGTTTATTTATTTTGTTAAACATTTCCCAATTACTTTTTTATCTTGTTTGAGCAGCACTTGGGGGTTATGCAGAATGCATATGAAACCTCTCATATTTGGTCTCCTTTTGAGGCACTCCAAGACTTGTTCCAACGACTGACATAGATACAGAATTTTGAAACTTCAAAGTGCTCTATAAATGTTAGCTATTAATAATGAGGATTCCCTTTTCAGATTTATCAATGTGATAATATTTATAAAGGATTTAGAACGGTGCCTGGCACATAGTAGGTATTTCATAAAAAGGGATATGGGGGAATGTTTTTCCATTATGTGGGAAATTTTCTGGCATGTAATTGAGAAAGCAGCAATTGTCCAATAGAAGTAATAGACAACAGCAACAGTGGACTTGCAGATGGTTTAAACAATCACTTGTTTGAATCAATTGTCTAGTACCACAGACTTCTGTCCCCTTCCTAGAAGAAAAAATGAGTAAGGACTTATAGTAGTGAGGTTCAGAGGACTCCAGTTCTGAGACAAGTGGAGGTATCTTTGATGAAAGAGAGCCTTCACCCCAGGAAATGTCACTCACTTACACTTGAACAGAGCAGAGCATGAACTCAGTTCGTATGTGGTTTTTGGTGGGTGAAGGAAACTATTACTGGAGCTTTCAAAGTTATCCCAGCCCTTTCGGGGGGAGGGGGATAGAAAGAGTTGCTGAACATCCAGAGCTGTCTGAGACAAAAGGTTTCAGATGCTTTCCATCAAAACATTGCTCTCCCTGAGTACTGTTCAACTACAAATGAGTACAATATCTGGCAATAGTCCTTTCCTCCTCTGGTGCCGAACCAAACCAATAGTTGGCAGCTTCATGTGGTATGATCTCAGGGATACCAGCAAGTTCCTCTTTCTCCCTCCCTTACCAAATCTAGCCCTCTCCTTTCTTCTTCCTCCCTTTATTTGCTGATGCCTGAAATTCCACTTCTAGATAGTCCTTTTTATAGTTTAAGATTTTTGATTTCTTGTAAGTACCCATTGGGATGAAAGCTTATCACCATTTATAATTTTTTTTTCCTATGGCCACATAAGTGATTAGATTTTGGTTGGGGGAGAGGTAGAGAGAACCTTCATCTCTTGGATGTCAGAGGATCATGTTATTGTGATTTTTCCAATTAGGTAGGGGATACTGATGAAACAGAAGTCAAGTTTCTCCTTTTCATAATTGTTGAGAAGATGAGTATCTATATGAGAGAAATAAGTGATTGGCTGGAATTAGATTAAAGAAAAAAATGGAAGGAAATGAGTGTTTTTGTCTGACAAACATTTTCATTTGAAATTTTTTTTTTCTTTTTGGACATCATTCTCATTTCCGTATATGGATATTTGGATATATCTGAATATCTACATCTATACTTATTTATTGTTGTTGTTGTTCGGTGAGTCTGATTCTTAGTGACCTCATTTGGGATTTTCTTGTCAGAGATACTGGAGTAGTTTGCCATTTCTTTCTCCAATTTATTTTACAGATAAGGAAACTGAGGCAAATAGGGTTAAGTGACTTGCCCAGAGTTACACTGCTAGGAAGTATCTGGGGTCAGATGTGAATTCAGGAAGATGAGTCTTCTTGGCTCTATACCTGGCACACTATCCATTGAGCTACCTAGTTGCCCAGTTTTATACTTATATCTATACCTGTATCTGTATAACTATATCTATATTCATATCTAAATCTATCTCCTTTTTCTCCAATGAGTGTGCTGGAGTCAACTCTTATTTGTTTCAGAGAACTGTGTATTTGTGTATTTGCATCTTGAATAGTGGCAAATACTACAAACACATATTTGATTATTTTTTTGATTGTCCAGATTTTGTTGATTGTCTAGAAATCAATGGAGCAAATGTTAACAATTGAGATTAAGCTTAAAAGTTTGTCATGTGAACAATTTTTTCAGTCAATTATTAAACATTTATTAGCACATCCTTCTTTCCACTCTTCCTCCCCAGAATACTATCCTTTGTGAGAAAGTATAAAAAAGAACAGTTCAACAATTAACTAATACCAGTCGAGTCTAACAGTATATATGCCTTGTTTCATATTCATGTGTCCCCCATCTCTGCAAAGAAGGGAGAGAGATGTTTTTGCTCTGATTTTCTCCTCATCTGTTTGACTTTTAATGTTATTCTTAGCATGGCTTCACTTCATTTTTAACCATCTGACTATAATACATATTATTCTCCCATAATAGATTGTAAGTTCCTTAAGGCCAGGAAATTTTCCTTCCTTCCTTCCTTCCTTCTTTCCTTCCTTCCTTCCTTCCTTTCTTCCTTCCTTCCTTCCTTCCTTTTTTCCTCCCTCCCTTCTTCCCTCTCTTTCTTCCTCCTCCTCCTCCTCTTCTTCCTCCTTCTTCTTCTCCTCCTCCTCCTCCTCTTCCTTTTATTTCTCCTTCTTTTCCTTCTCTCTCTCTGGCTTTCTTTCTGTCTCTATCTTTCTCTCTGTGTCTGTCTCTGTCTGTCTGTCTGTCTGTCTTTCTCTCTCTCTCTGTCTCTGTCTCTTTCTCTCTCTCTCTCTCTCCCTCTTTCTCTCTCTTTTTCTTCCACAGTTCCTCGTGCAGAGCTGAACACATAGTAGACAATGCTTAACTTTGCTTGTTGCACATATTTAACCTCTATCAGAGTATTTACTGTCTTGGGGAGAGGGGAAGAAAGGAAGAAGGGAGAAAAATTTGGAACAAAAACAAATGTTGGAAGTTAGCTTTATGTGTAATTGAAACATAAAATACTATTGAAAAAATTTAAAAAGATGCTTATTGATTGACTTCAATTTGTAAGATAAATTTCTCTCAGATCTGTTTCCTAAGTGTTCCTGGAACAATAATCTCTCGCCATTGCCTATAGCACTTTTAGCTGGTATCAAACATTTTATTTTATAGTTTCTTGGATTATTTGATAATTCTTTTGTGTTTTAGTTTGCTCCTATAACTAAGATGGCAGGAGCCATCTCTTACAGTTATTTCTATCTGCTATAGTGCTCTGCATTTAGTATGAAGTCTGGATACTGATGCTCAGTAAAGATTTTCAGTAAAGACTGACTGACTCCTGTATTTGTTGTTGTTGTTGTTGTTGTTGTTATTGTTGTTGTTGTTTGTTTGTTTGCCTCTGGAAGCTAAGCAGTCAACTTGGGATTCAGGGACAGGAAAGTCTAAAATAAGTGGACAGGTCATTTTCTGTGTGATCTTAAGAAAAACAGAGAATTGTTTTGCTTCTATATAAAGTAAACACATTTCTTGCACAGGAGAACTAATAATAGGGGAAAATATCATGCTAAAAATGCTAATCTTGATGTTACTGTGATTGACTATAACTGATAGTTTAATTCAGGAATGGGAGATATCCAGGATTCAAGATGGAAGCCTAGCAGATGGAAAGCTTGCCTTGTGACAGGAAGAACTGTGTTCAAATCCTGTCTCCAATACATACTGGTTGAATGATCCTGGACAAGTTCCTTAACTTTTCAGCAGTACTCACTCTGCCTATTCCCAACATGCCAAGTTATAGACCAGATGCTGATCTATACTGGTAGAGGGAATTTCCTTGCTGGGAATTACCCTTACCAATAAAATCATGAGTTGTTTCTCCACCCCCAAACATGTACACATTTGCAATACAAGTTAATGAACTTGCAAAAAAAGTAAGTTTATTGAAGCACAGAAGCAATTTGATTTAACTTGTCATTTCTATTTTGACAAGGATCATTCTAATAAGAAAGGAAAAAGAAGCAGAAACTTTGATGAAGCATTCATCCACTGGGGATCCAAAACAAGTTCCTTGGGCTCTTCAGGATTCTGGATTGATCCAAAGAGATTTCTTCATTCATGACTTTCAGTTTGTTTCACTGAAAGGCACTGTTGACCCTAAAACTTGTTTATTTGACCTTGACCTCGGAAACATTACTGACTTGAGATGAGACAACTTTGCCATTCACGACCTCCTCTACAATAGTTTTGGTTACCCTGGTTTTGTTTGAATCTGAAAAAAGAAAACAAAAAAGAAATAATGAGCAGGTCAGAATTTGGAAATTCAAGTGACCAAAAAATAAATCACAAAAAATATAAATCTGGATCTGGATTCAATTTAGTTCCATGGGAAATCAGAGACCTAATGATATTTCCCTCCTCTCAGTAGGAGGATAGTGGGCTGCAGCTGCAAAATACTACATGTGCTGTCTGAAAGATATGCCAGTTTATTTTGATTAGAAAGAAAATCCTTAAACAAATGACTTTTTTCCTTCCTTCCTTCCTTCCTTCCTTCCTTCCTTCCTTCCTTCCTTCCTTCCTTCCTTCCTTCCTTCCTTCCTTCCTTCCTTCCTTCCTTCCTTCCTTCCTTCCTTCCTTCCTTTCTTCCTTCCTTCCTTCCTTGCTTCCTTCCTTCCTTCCTTCCCTCTCTTCTTTCTTTTTCTTTTTCTTTTCCTTCTTTTCTTCCAATGTGAGAAGGGCTGGTCAGGATCAGGGGAATATTGGGAAATTAATTTTTTAAAAAAGTATTATTAAACTATTTATTAAATGTGGAATTTTAAACTATGGCAATTGTTTAAAGCAGGTATTAACATTTTCCCTATCCTGGACCCCTAGGGCAGTCAGTTAAAACCTACAGATCCCTTTTCAGAGTAAATGTTATTAAATAATTAAGGCAAAAGCTAAATTTCAATGAGAGGTTAATGGAAATAAAGCTGTGTGTGTGTGTGTGTGTGTGTGTGTGTGTGTGTGTGATTCAAGTTCACAACTCTCTGGAAATCTGTCCACAGATCCCTTGGAGATTTGTCTGTGGACTTCAAGTTAAGAATTCCTGCCTTACTGTGTTGTGAGTTTTTTTTTTTTTGGGGGGGGTAACAAACCATAAATATTTATTGTTTCTAAATTGCATACAAATTAACAAAATTGTAATAAAAGCATTTTACTCTAATTACCTTTTCCTTGTCCTGAAGAACTTCCACATCTTGAGTCACCACCAGATGATGAGCCCCTATTCCCTGATTTCCAAGAATTTGATCCTCCAGAACGGGAATCACTGGAGAAAAATTTCAGCATAAGTTCTTTCCCTTTTAAAATAGTCTTTATACAATGCAAATTCTAGTTGTAGAACAGGGGAAAAGAGAACCAAAACTAAGATAGGTACATGAATTTAGAGGTAGGGATATCAAAGGGCTTTTTAAAAGCTAACCCATTTTACAAATTAGAAAACTAAGTTGTAGAGAGAAAAAATGATTTGGTGGAGATTCCTTGCTGATCACTTATTGTTGAGTTTCTGTTGTGTCTGTCTCTTTATAACGGCATTTGGGGCTTTCTTGCCATTTTTTTTTCTCCATCTCAATTTACAGATGAGGAACAAAGACAAACAGGATATAATGATTCCATAAGTCATACAGCTAGGAAGAGTCTGAAGCTATATTTGAATTCAGCTCCTCTTGACTCTAGGGCTGGCACTCTATCCACTCCACTGCCACCCTGCCTGATGGAGATCACATAGACCACAAATGGCAGAGATTTGAACTCAGGAACTTTAACACACTCTTTTCACAATATAACGGAGGAGGGGAATATACATGGGACACAAAGCAATTTTCTTTGCCTGCCTTTTGTGTAGAATGTAGTTTTTATTCTATAATACAACCTTCCTTTTTTTTTTTTTTTTAATTGTTTATAAGAGAATTTCATGAACGGGTGCTCTTCTTCTACCCTAGACTTTTTGCTCACCCTCCCTCTCCGTCAAGCAGGCGGCGGTAAGTCTCAATCTCCATCTCCAGGCGGGTCTTGACGTTCAACAGCTGTTCGTATTCTGCATTCTGACACTCCATTTCTCCTCTGATCTCGCAGATTTGTTGCTCCAGGCTGCTGATTTGCATCTGCAGCTGGGAGAGCTGGGCCACGTAGTCCGCTTCGGTGTCGGCCAGTGTGCCTTCCAGAGAGCTTTTCTGCCAGCAAAAAGCACAGCCAAGGTGAATAAAAAGCAACATGAGAAAAAGGGCTGGTTCACGGGAGTCGCTTCATTCTGTACCATCGAGCGTCTGCATCGTTCTCTACACCATTAAATCATAGTCTCAGAACTGCTTGCAGAGTTCTGGGAAGTGACTTGGTTAGGGTCACACAGCTGATACATGCCAGAGACCGACCACAAATTTTATCAGCCACTGTAACGTCTTTACCTTCTGCCATGCCCAATGACAGTTACTTTCTTGTTGGAATTTTTATGGAAATCTATAAAATAAACATTGAAGACTCTACTATGCAGGCGACACTGCAGGTCGCTGGAGGATGCTGGAGATTCAAAGGTGAAACTGAAATAATCTCTGTCCAGTAATATATACACATCTAAATAAATACAAAATTTATACAATGTAGGGAGACAGGGAAAGAAGGAAAGACGCATTTATACAAAGCCTACAATATGCCAAGCACTGTTCTAAGTGCATTTATTTTATTTCATTTGATCCTTATGAAAATCCTTCCAGGTAAGAAATGTTATTATCCTCCTTTTATAGTTGATATACAAAGAGAAACAGAGGCTATTATCATTATTGTTAAAGATGATAACATTATTAAAGCTAACATTTATATAGTTATATAGTGCCTGAAAGACAGCTAAAGTCATCTTTCTGTGTTTTTAAACCTGGGTTTGAAAACAAACTCTATGATCCTGGGCAAATCACTTAATTCCTATTTGCCTTAATTCCAGTAGAGCTTTTTTTTTTTTTTTTTTTTTTTTGGCAAAGTTAAGATCATCAATACAAAATTTGTGTTCTCACAAATTCTTAGTTTGAAAACAACAACAATAGAAACAAGTCTTTGTTAAGCATCTACTATGTGCCAAACACTGTACTAAATTTGCAAATATTACCTCATTTGAGAAGTCACTCAAGTACTCACCATAGCCAATTGGGATTGAAGCTCAATTTCAAGGCCTTGAAGAGTTCGTTTCAGTTCTGTGATTTCATTCTTGGCTGAGCTGGCTGCCCCAGCATCGGTTGAGATTTGGGCTTGCAGGGAGGCACTCTGAAAATGAAAGTCAGTTAGAAAACTTGTTGCAGAAGCACTAAAAGCAGTTTGTTTGGCTTATGATTTGGGATCCTTTCCCCAAGGGGTCGCTTTACCTGTTTATTGAATTGCTCTTCAGCTTCTTTACGGTTTTGCTCAGCCAGGTCTTCATACTGTGCTCTCATGTCGTTCAGCAACTTAGTTAGGTCAGTACCTGGGGCAGCGTTCATTTCCACTGTCACATCACCTCCAGAGGATCCCTGCATGTTCTTCATTTCCTAACAGGAGGAAGGAAAGACCATTAGGAGCAAGAGTGCAATAAATTACTCCTAAAATACATTTGCTCATAATGTCAAGATACTGAAAACTAGAGCAATGTAGTAGGTTAGTTCTTATATAGTCTTTGATAAAATGTTCAAAGGGCAGTCAAATGGATATTTTTACTATTAAGTAAGCAAATTATTTTAGACATTTTGAAAAAAAGTGATAGTTGGTGTAATTCTGTGGATCATGTGTATACCTCCTCATGATTCTTCTTGAGATAAGCCAGTTCTTCAGTAAGGCTTTCAATTTGCATCTCCAGATCAGATCTGGCCATAGTCAGATCATCCAGGACCTTGCGTAGGCCATTGGTATCAGCCTCAACACTTTGTCTGAGATACAATTCATTTTCATATCTAAAAAGAATTGTAGGAATAAATTATTGTTAACTATATCATACAATTCATTTTCATATCTAAAAAGAATTGTAGGAATAAATTATTGTTAACTATATCAGTCACTTTTTTGGGTAAAACAAAAATTTAATTTGAGTTTAGCAATAGAAATAATATTTTATTTTTCTGTAATACTTTTCTTTTCAACTGGACCTATGATTTTATTACTATAGGGAATTAGCTGGTGAGAAAACTTCCTCCATCAGCATAGATTAAGACCGATTCTGCATTTTGCAGTCTGGAGTTTTTGGGAATGGTGAGAAATTAAATGACTTTCCCATAGTCATGCAGCCAGTATGTGTCAGAGACAGAGCATACATCTTTTATCCATTACATACTGTCTCTCATGACATTTAATCCCTTATAAAATATTTTTGCATTATTGGTCACCTCTTAAAGAGTATCTTCCAAGTTAAGTGAAATGCAAAAATTCTACTTTTAAGGCTTTCTATGAAAGAAGTATATTGAGTACTAGACAAATTTCTTTAGATATTTTTTCTCAATGAGAGGCATAAAAATGTATTTCTTCCATGAATATGAAATTATTTCCATAGAAAATATTTTCTCTCATAATATTTTTAATGTGATTTTTGGTAAAAATTATGATTTTTAAAATTGATGTTTTTTATGTTCAAGGAATTATAATGTTCAAGAACACTTTTCAATAGCAAAACAAAGAGTATGTTTAATTTTAATTCTCTAATAACAGTTGGAAAGAGCTAGTTTTTCTTACTTCAGTCTGAAGTCATCAGCAGCCAGTCGGGCATTGTCAATCTGCAGGACAATCCCTGCATTCTCAATAGTAACAGCAATGATCTAGAAAATAGGAAAAAGTATAAGAGAATGAGTCAATTAAATAAATGTTACAATCAGAGATAGATAGACTGATCATATTCTAGTTTTTTACCACTGTTTTCTCAGAATTAAGTTGATATCAGAATATAGTTGATAATAGTTACTACTACTATTGTAGTGTAGCAGTTACTACACTACAATTATATCTTTTATGGCCTATGTATTTTAAGATTATAGGCTTAAAGCCAGAAGATATTTTAAAGGTCACCTATTATTATATTATACTTATTTGCCAAAAAGAAATAACACTGGGGAATGTAGTGAGAGAGGCCAATTTCAAAGGAGCTGGTAGTATAATATATTACATCTTTCCTCAATGATAGTATTTGTATCTAATCCAGACTGTCACTGCTCATCGATTCATATAGAAAATAGTGCAAAATAATTGCACTTTTCCTGAACTGCTTTATCTTTCTCTTGGTTTTCATTGTAGGATTGGCTAAAATTGATGCTTGATGATAAATCTTGGGAAAACTATTGTAAAGAGACTCCCCCACATTCATGTACTCTTGCTAAGATCCAGTCTTGATTTCAAGAATATCACAGAAACTATTTCATCACAGAAACAATGTTATTCTGCTAAAGGGGATCATAGAATAACTCTGTTTGGGGGATGACTTTGGTCCAGGATCATCAATCTGAAATATACATTTTTTTATCAGTGTAACTGGTCACAGTTTAAGTTCCACTAATAGACAAAAAGCAAGTCATTGATGAATAATGAACACAAGATGAATAGGTTGGTATTCAGGCTTCTTGTCTCTTGGGAATCTAAGTGGTCTGCCATAGCCATTTTGTAAATGATTCTAGTTAATTAATTCTAATTAATTTTAAAATTTCACATCAGTATATTATCTGAATAAAGTCTGGCCCTCATATATAAAATAACATGAAATACTCCAGTTTATGCCTTCTTACCTGATTCTTCAGATCTTCAATGACTGGATAAAAGTGGCTGTAGTCTTTCCCAGATCCAGAATCTTTAGCTCCAGGACCAAATTTATCATACCACTCCTTGATCTTGATCTCTAGGTCAGTGTTGGCTTCCTCCAGAGCACGAACTTTGTCCAGATAGCTAGCCAGGCGATCATTGAGATTCTGCATGGTTTGCTTCTCACTTCCAGAGAGAAGGCCTCCATCACCAGCACCACCGAAACCTCCTGCGCCAGCACCCCCACCAACACCACCACCATAACTGTAAAAGCCTCCACTAGACCCACCACCAAAGCCAGCACCGGAGCTTGAGCCACTTCCATAGCCTCCCACTACTGAGCTACTACTGAACCCACCTCCGAAGCCTCCTCCAAACCCTCCTCCAAACCCACTGCCTCCACCCAGTCCACAGCTGCTGGAGCCTCCGAAGCCCCGAGCAGAGCCACCCCCCAAGCCACATCTACTGCTACTGCTGAAGCTACTTCCACCACCAGACGCTCTGGCACAGCTACTCCCTCCAGCTCGGGAAGAAACCCTAGAGAGACAAGACATGTTGCTCTGGTCAATATTTCTCTTGCCCTAAATGTAAACGAGGAGTGGAAGTAAAAAGTGCACTGATGGAGGCAGCTTTGGGGCCTTTATATACAAAGTTTTTGGGTGTTTCTTTTCTGTGTCATATTTTAATCCCAGTTGCCTTTTTCTAATCCATAATTAGATAATTTCTTTTCAGCAAACCAACTTTACTGGCTCCTTTTCTGAAGCTAGGTCAGGGCCTGAGGGTGTTTGCTGTATCAGGAAGGAGAGAGGGTGGAGCAAAGGCAAATTTTTCAGTATTATACTTTTAATCGTTCTAAAATTCTGATGACCATTCATTTTTCTTAAATCTAATGTTTTAATTTGTTTTATCATTTCCCAACTTCTTAAATAATCTTTAAAAGAGAAAATTAAAAGCCGTTAGTATGAGAATGATTTTCAAATGAGAAAAAATTTTGATCTATCTTATTTTCCTATTACCAGTGTCATTATAAATTCTATAAATAATGGAATGCCCCTTAATAATGTGAATTTAAATGTTTTTCCTTGATTAAAATCTGTAAGGGCATTGTTGTTTCTGTATTTGCAGTCATTTCAAATATGTCAAAGAATGAAGCTCTTCCCTGGCAACCCATTTTCATGATATCATAATTTTCATAGTTACTGAAGATAGAAATCTTCCCCCAGTCCTTTTTATCTCTCTTCATCTTTCTCTTTCCTATTGTTAACATGAATCTTTTCATTTGCCCAAGCATGCAGTTTCTTGGGTTCAAAAACCTACTTGAAAATAACAAACAAACCTTTTGGCATAAAGTCTTTCCATGTTTTCCTTAGCTTTGACAGTCAGATATTTAAGCAGGTGGTTCCTCTTTTTCTTCATCATCTTGATGATTTCTTTTTGGTTATTTTTTCCTTCTTATTATTTGAATGTACTAATGTTCTTTTTAGGACAAGAAGATGACATTGTCATTAAAGTGCTAGGCTTGGAGTCAGGAGAACTCATCTTCTTAAATTCAAATCCGATCTCAAATACTAGTGTCATCCTAGGCAAGTCACTTAACCCTGCATGTCTCAGTTTCCTCATCTGTAAAATAAAGCCAGGGAAGAATGTCAAATCACTCTGCACCTTTGTCTGAAAACCCCGAATAGAGTCACAAAGAGTCGAACATGATTGAAATGACTAAACAACAACAACAAATTCTCATTTTATTTTAGTCTGATGTTCCCCAGGATTTTGGTGTTGTATTTCTTTTAACCTTCCTTATAGAGCCACAATTTGGCTCTATATTATTAAAATTAATTTTAATTTAATAAAATAAAAAAAATTATTATATTATTAAAAGAAAAATGATGCCTTTTTGTTGCATTTCTTATAACTTAATTTTATCCTATGGTAAAGGTAAGCCAAGGTAGTTAGGTAGCACAGTAGAGTTCCAGGTCTAGAGACAACAAAACTCATCTTGAATTCAAATCTGGCCTCAGACACTTACTAGGTTAAGTAACCTGGGCAAGTCATTTAACCCTGTTTGCCTCAGTTTCCTCATCTGTGAAACCAGCTGGAGAAGTAAACAACAAGCCACTTTAGTATTTTTGCCAAGAAAATCTCAAATGAGCAACAAAGGTAAGCTATTTTTCTTGGTAGTTACATTATTGTTTCATATTTCTAAGAGGCTTTCCCTTCATGGAAGAGAAGTGCTTTGCAAATTTAAAATTGTTTAGCAGAGATAATTCCTCTCCACACCCTTGTGAGGAAGGTAAAAAATGTATCAAAGGTTGTATTATGTTGTCTCCCTTATTTCTCCTTTCCCCAAAGCTGTGAAATCATGAGAGCTCAAACACTAATCGTGGAAAGGTATGCAACTGCCAAAGGTGGGAATAACAATTATCTAATTATAAAATCACAAGGTTTTAGATTTAGGGCTGAAAGGGACATCAAAGGTCACTAGACCAATGCCTCATATTTTAGAGGAGAAAACTGACACTCAAATAAGTGACTAGCCTAAGGTTACACAGGCAATATTAGAGGCAAAAAAGGGGAAATGAATCCATATTTTCTGACTCTAAATTCAGCCCTCTTAAGTGTCCTACTTTATTAGAATAGACATTTGGAGAAAAGAGGAACAGAGACAATAATAGCAAATTGTGACCAAAATTGGAAAAGAGACTTGGAAATTTGAGAGATGAAAAAAGAAGATGGAGAAAAAAGGTTGAATGGGAAAAATGAATAAAAACTCTAGCAACATCTCCCATGACTTTTGAGTCTGTTATTTATGAAACTCTCTTCTGGAGCCACTTAAAATTTAGACTTTATGTTTTAGCATCTTAATTTTGTGTATTGGGATCCTTAGGGTTGTGAATCTAGGTTAAGGAAGCTTGCTTTTGTTAACTGTGTTATGGTCAAAGAAAACATTGAATTTGCACTCCAAACACATGGCCTCGATAGAAGGTGTAATGAGCAAGCTTGACCCCATAGAAGACAAGTTGAAGAAATGTATCTCTCTTCCCTCTTTGCAGACATATGTGACTTGGATGCAGAACACTGACTATAACTGTCAGATTGTTTGTGGGGAATTGATTTTTCCTTCTCAACATTGTAAATGATGGCTCACTAGGAGGTGATGGGGAAATGGATGATGGTGGAAAAAGAAAAAAGATATCAAGTTTTTTTTTTTTTTTTTTTTTTTTTTTTTTTTTTTTTTTTTTTTAAGAAGACATTAGCTTGGCTGATTACTTATTAACCATGTGGCAATCCATTTAATCTCTTATGGCTTCAATTTCTTCTTGTATTAAAATTAGGGGGTTGGGCTCCATAACTAGAGGGTTTAGCTGTTGGAAGGGATCTTAGAGATCATTTAATTCAAATACTTCATTTTATAGATGTGGAAATGCATCAGAGAGAGAGAAAGAAAGGGAGTGACTTACACCCTCGGGTAGCACTTAGCAGAGCCAGCATCTTAGCCCAGATCCACTGATTTCAGACTCTGAATTTATTCCATGACATGAACTCCCCTTTTCTCCATTACACTATACTGTTCTTGGAGGTCTCTTGTAAGTCTAATATTTTCTGTGTTTGTATGTGTACATGTTTGTGTGAAAGTTTGCCCTTTACTCTTTTTTTTTTTTTTTGCTAACCTTCTTAGTTCTTGTCAGTTCACTTCCATTTTGTCTTTTAGATTCTACTTGTGAAACTAAATCACCCTGAAGTCTTTCAGAAATTATATGTCTCAAAGCTGATTCTTGCCAAAGGCATTCAGTGAATAAAATCCTGACTGGTTTTTCTTCCCTTAGTGTGCTCTTGGATGAGTCCTAATTCCTTCTGTGCATATGTGGCTTTTCTTACAGATGGTGAGCTTCTTAATTAAAAATAGTCTAGGATTTGCACAATGTGTAGCATGCTATTTCCTAATGTAGACTTATTTTCAATAATGATAAGATCCTCTTTCTAGTTTCTTTCTGGTTTAAGATAACTTCCCTCTGGTTTAAGATAAGCAGCTAGATGGCTCAATGATTAGAGGTCTGGACTTGAAGTTGGGGAGACCTGAATTCTAATCTAATCTTAGACATTTAATAGCCTTTTGTCTCTGGCCAAGTCACTTAACCCTGTTTGTCTCAGTTTCCTCATCTGTACAATGAGCTGGGAAGGGAAAAGGCAAACTGATCCAGTACCTCTGCCAAGAAAACCCCAAAATGTGGTCATGAAAAGTAGGACATGACTGAAACAATACAAAAGCAAATAAGAACTGGCTATATATTGATGGGATTAAAAGATCTTTTTTTTTTGGGGGGGGGGAGGAGTCTTTGCCAAAGACCAATGCCCCTACTTTACAGATGAAAAAACTGAGAACTAGTTTATTTGAGAAAAAAGTAACACATAAAACAGTTCTACAATTTCTTTCCCAATTTCTATATCTCTAAAGCAAGGTGGCTCACATATCTCATGTATCACTTTATGCTCTTATAGTTTACCCCCAAATTACAAATATTAAATTACAAAGGGCACACACAAAATATGAAAATAAAAAATAAAATCCATTCGTTATTTTCTCAGAAACAAACTATTTGAATGTTCTTTGTAGAACTATCCATTGGTCAATTTATTTTTTTTTGCAAATTGTTTTTGAGACTTGATTAATTTCAATTGGCTGAAAATTCTCTCATGTAATATTTTTATTATAGATAAAATTTAAAATATCCTTATCACTGCTTTTAGGTTTGGAAAAGATTTAATGAACTCTTATCCATGAATTATTTTCAGTGGGTCATTACTGATTATGGAACTATGAAGCTTGATTAAGCCCCATGTCCAAAGCTTTCTATCACTAATGAAATATCTGGGGCAGCTAGATGGCTCTGCCTTGGAGGCAGGAGGACCTGAGTTCAAATGCAGCTTCAGACACTTAATATTTCCTAGCTGTGTGACCCTAGATAAATCACTTAACTTTAATTGCCTTGCTAATACACATACACACTTTTTCTCACACAAATCTATCTGCGAATTTTAAAATTACAGCTATATTTTTGTCACTTGATCTTTCTCAACCTATAAAATGACAGATAAAATTGAAAAAAAAATTGCTTCTCGAAGTAATTCAAAATCAATGGAGATATTTAATATTTCATACCCTTCATAGGATCATAGCATAAGAACTAGAACAGACCCCAGGGATTCTCACTAGTCCAACCCTTTTATTTTCCAAATGAGGAAACTGGCCAATGATGTTAAGTGATTTACCCAGAGTTGCACAATCAGGAAGCATCATGGTTTGAATCCAAGTGTCTTGAATCAAATTGGAATATATTTATATCCAGCATTCAAATTTTAGCCTTGAACAGATGTTTTGCTAAAGGATTACACACTCAGAACTAAAGATTTGCATCTTTCATTTTGTAGTTCACAGAAATTGACTTTCTCTTTGGAATGTTCAGGCATAGTTCAGTAAGAGTGTTGGGTCTGGAGTGAGAATACTTAGGTTCAAATTCTGGATCTGTTACTTATTACTTTGGTTGTAACCTTAGCTTATAGTACCTTCTATTGATCATTTCCTAAAAGAGATCTTAAAATGAAAACTTCTAGGAATATTATAGCAAAATTCTAGAGCTCCCAGGTCCAGAATAAAATACTGTAAGCAGCAAAGAAAAAAGCAATTCAAATATCAGGGAGCCACAGTCAGGATTATAGAGGATTTAGCAGCTTCTATACTAAAGAATCAGAGGGCATGGAATATAATATTCCAAAAGGCAAAGGACCTAGGATTATCCAGCAAAACTGAGCATAATCCTTTGGGGTGTGTGTGCAGAAATGGTTATTCAGTGAAATAGAAGGCTTTAAAGTTTTTCTGATGAAAAGACCAGAACTGGAAAAAAATGACTTTCTTTTTTAATTTTTTCCCCCTGAGGCAATTGGGGTTAAGTGACTTACTCAGGGTCACACAGCTAGGAAACTGAGACAAGATTTGAACTCAGATCCTCCTGACTTCAGCACTGGTGACCACACCACCTAGCTGCCCTCAAAATTGATTTTCAATTATAGAACTCAAGACAAAAATTTACTGAAGAAAAAAATCAAATTCTATAAAAAACTGGAAGAATGGAAGACTGTGGACAAAAATTTAGGAGGACGTGCTTATATGGAGGGAGCAAGAAAAGAAAGTGTAGCCAGTGAAGGGACTATTTGAGAATCAATTTGAGGAGGAAAAGCATTTAATTAAATTTTCCCTCCATGGTTTCCCACAGGAAAGAAAAAAGTTACTTATCTCAGTGTTAGAGAAAGGGTTAAAATTCCAGTCAGATGCCTTGATTTCCTCTTTATTTAGATTTAACTGGGTAGAGTTAACCATGAACCAGGAGGATCTGAGTTCAGATGTGGCCTAAGACAACCTGCTAGCTGTGTTACCGTGGGCAAGTCACTTAATCCTTTCCTCATCTATAAAATGAGCTGGAGAAGGAAATGGCAAACCATTCTAATATATTTGCTGAGAAAACCCCAAATGGAATTGTGGAGAATTAGACATGATTAAATTGACCAAACAAAAACAACAAAAATAGTTTTAATATTTCAGGAGGGTTACAGATTTCTTTCTTTTCTAATTAACATATGATAAGAGCAACCTTTCTAATATGTTTGATGAGATAGTAGAAGCTTGATTGTGCTAGCATTTATTTAGAGATATTTAAAACCAATTCTTTAAGTCATTCCTTTGTTGAAGCCACATATGCAAATCTTGTAGCAACACAGCATCATGGCAAAGTGATTGGCAAATATTGTTTAGACTGATTTTTCTTCTGTTTTCTATTCTGTGTTATATTTTTTATTGCCCTTCAAGATATGAAATGATTCCAAAGACAAAAAAATTCTTCATGTTGTGAGAAGAAAGTACATTCACTTCTAGTTTTGCTACCAAAGTTTTGGTATTTGTGTCCCAAATTTTTATAGCTTCAAGCATAAATGACAGGAATTACTTTATTTTGGTAGGGGGAGAGGATACCCATAAATATCAGGTTAAACATGTTCAGAAGGGGACTCATTATCTTCTCCACCTCCAAACTCCATATGTGTCTCTCCTTCATCTTCCCCATTTCATTTTCTAGTTAATCAGATTTATACCTTTGGAGTCATCCTCAACTTTTTACTCTTCTTTTTCTTGGTCCCCCAAACCAGGCGAATGGTTGCCGAAGCCTGTCAATTTCACTTCTAAAACATCTTCCTTATCTGCCAATTTCTTATTTGTTTTTGGTTCTAGGACCTAGTATAGTACCTGCCTTACTTAATAAATGCTTGTTGATTGATCTGTTCTTTTCTCTTTCGTCTCATGGCCATCCAGGTCCTCATCATCTCTCTCTGAACTATTACAATAACATGCTAATCCAGTTGTTCCTGATAGGACAGGGATTCTTAGCCTTTTTTGGGATGTACCTTTTTGTTATTTGGTTGCTGATGTTAAGAAGATTCATCCTCCTGGGTTCAAATCTGGCCTCAGACATTTCCTAGCTGAGCAACCCTGGATAAGTCACTTAAACTCTGTTTGCCTCAGTTTCCTCATCTATCAAGTGATCTGGAGAAGGGAATGGCCAACTACTCTAGTGTAAATCCCAAGAAAATTCTGGGGTCCCAAGAGTAGGAAACTACTGAAAAATAACTGCAAAACAACAAACTTTGTCATTCATCCCTGAAGCCTATGGACCTTTTCTCAGAAAAATATTAAATGTGTAAATGCACAGGATTACAAAGGAAACCAATTATACAATTATCAAAATACTTTTAAAACTCCAATTTCATGGATTCCAGGTCTAGATCCTCTGCTTTGAATAAAATAAAAAATCTTCAACTTGGCATTTCAAGCCTTTCCCAGTCTAACTCTAGCTTGCCTTTCCAGGCTTATTTCATATTATTCCCTTTCCCATGCTTACTATTTCAGTCAAACTGATCTTTCTGTTGACTGGACTTGATATTTAATTTTCTACCTCCATGCTATTGTACTAGGCATCCTAAGAGAGTTTGAACCTTCAATTGTAATTTTGCATTTAATCAAATATGATAATGTATGTAAAGTTCTTTGTTCAGGATGTTCTCTATGACTTAAAGTAGGAGGAAGAAGGCAGATTTTTGCAGATTAAAAACTAGAAAAAAAAAGCAGCCTTTTTTGTTCTTATCATGGGGCTAAAATAAAAGGAGACTGAGGTATTCAAATGATAATGAACTATCATGGGTGGTATTGAGACTAAGCAAGCTCAATATTCTAATTAAATGCCTCCATATTAAAATGGGATAATATAGTAAAATATAACAATACATGCCACAAGTTTAATACAATATTATTGCAATATGAATCACAAGTGTTTGAGGAATTGTGTTGGGCTCTGCAGCTTATTGCCTGTGTGACTTCAGGTCAATTAATTCATGCCACTATGCCTCAGCTTTTTCATTTGTAAAATGAGATTTTTGGACTACATGATCTCCAAGGTTCCTTCCAGCTTTTGAGGTCTGAGCTTATCAATTACCATAGTATCTTGCTTGCAAAATAGGGCAATTGTTTCCATTTTTTCCATACAAAGTAGGCATCAACATAAATTTCTGCAAGCTGGATGTGATTTTTAGGAGGTTCCAGATTCAGAAATAGTGGTTGAATAGATGTACATAAAGATAAAGAAGAAAAGTTTGTGGAAGAATTTTTTTCATGTTCCCCACTGATGAAAAGGAAATTTGTTTATGTTACTTTCAGCAAGTTACAGTTTAGGCACTTCATCTGTCCATTCAACAATCAAGTATGTGAATTTTACAGTGACTTGTTATGAAGATAATTCCTTCAAAACTAGCAAAATATGATAGTTGTTGAAGACACTAGAAGAAAATGCATTTGAGATGAACTTTAGTGGCTGAAAATTTTGCCTTTACTTTATACTGACTACTTGGAGTATGATAGCTATTCCTTTAAAATATGTTTCCCTAGTACCTGACATTTAGATACCCAATGGCTATATGAACAATAATCTCAAATAAATACCAGTTTGGGTGGTGATAAAGAATCTAAGGAGAAAATACAGCAGGTCATCCTTCTAATATAAGATCACAGATTTGTCCCATAGGCAAACAACTATGGCAAAAATTATTTATCAGGAATGAATGGGACTTCCGGTTAAGATGGCGGAGAGGAGGCTCACAGTTGCATAAGCTCCGCGCTTTCTCTCACTATCCACTTCATTACAAGCCTCTGAATCAATGCTTGACTGAAAAAAACCCACAAATAGTTACCAAGAGAAGCCATCCTTGAGATCCGCCAAGAAAGGTCTGTCTTTACTGGAGGGCTGGGGCGGTTTTAGATCGGGCGCAGGCTGAGGGCAGCGGCAGTGAGAGCACGGGAGCAGACTGGAGAGGGGGTGGGGAGTGATCGCAGCTGTCTCTGCAGGGAGAGCTTCGCTACAGGTTTGGAACCTGCAGCAAGTCAACAGCCCAGCAGAGAAGCTAAAAACACCGGGGCTGAAGAACACAACCGCAAACAGCTGGAGTCTCTCAGGACCTGGCCGCCCCCCCTTCCCCCCCCTCAGTGACTCAGCACGCTCTGGGATCTCAGAGCGCAGGCGCAGCACAGTCCTGCTAGTGCCTCACCGCTGCCCCCTGCAGTCTGTAGAGGAAGCTCGATAACACACCCAGCCCCCCCCCCCCCCCAAAGAAAGACTCCAGTTTTTTCTGTTTTTCTTTGGTAGTTTGTCTCTGATTAATAGACAGAATGAGCAAGAAGCTGAAGAGGACTTTAACCCTTGACAGCTTCTACACAGATAGAGAGCAGACTCTAAATCCTGAGGAGACTAAAAACAGGCAGTCCCCAGGTGAATCCCCAAAGGAGGAGATCGTCTGTTCCTCAGCACAGATGAACCTCATAGAAGTGATTAAAAAGGCTCTCACAAGGGAGCTAGAAGAAAAATGGGGAAAGCAGAGTGAGGCTTGGCAAAAGGAGAGGGAGGCTTGGGAAAAGGAGAGGGAGGCTTGGCAAAAGAGCCTGGAGAAGTCAGTTAAAGAGAGAGTGGATAAAGAAGTAAAATCCTTGAAAAATAGGATTAGTGAACTGGAAACAGAAAACAGCTCTCTAAAAAACAAAATGGGCGAAATGGAAAAAAATTCCACAGAACAAAAGAACTCAATTGGACAATTAGAGAAAGATTTTAAAAAAGTGAGTGAAGAGAATACTTCACTGAAAATCAGAATTGAACAAGTGGAATTGAATGACTCGAGGAGACAAGAAGAATCAGTCAAGCAAATCCAAAAAAATCAAACAATGGAGAAAAATGTGAAATACCTTCTGGGGAAGACAACAGACCTGGAAAACAGATCCAGGAGAGACAATCTGAGAATCATTGGACTCCCAGAAAAACATGATGAAAAAAAGAGCCTGGACACTGTCTTCCAGGAAATTATCAAAGAGAACTGCCCAGAAGTCATAGGAACAGAGGAAAAAATAAACATTGAAAGGATTCATCGATCACCCACTGAAAGGGATCCTAATATCAAAACACCAAGGAATATAGTGGCCAAATGCCAGAACCCTCAGATGAAAGAAAAAATATTGCAAGCGGCTAGAAAAACCCAATTCAAGTATCAAGGAGCCACAATAAGGATCACCCAGGATCTGGCAGCATCCACATTAAAAGATCGAAGGGCCTGGAATATGATATTCCGAAAGGCTAAGGAACTTGGTATGCAACCAAAAATAACTTACCCAGCAAGAATGAGCATCTTTTTCCAGGGAAGAAGATGGACATTCAACGAAGTAAGCGAATTTCATCTATTTCTGATGAAAAAACCAGAACTTAACAAAAAGTTTGATCTACAAATATAGAACTCAAGAGAAATCTAAAAAGGTAAAGATTAATCTTGGGAACTATATTTTGACTATATAGATGTATAAAGAATACATGTATACCTTGTTCTAGAAATTGATGTGGAAAGGACATTGTACCAGAAAAAGGGTAAAGTGGGGGTAGTACATCTCATGAAGAGGCATAGGAAACCTATTATATCTGAGAGAAAGAATGGAGGGGGATGAATATAGTGAGTATCTTACTGCCTTCAGAATTGGCTTTAAGTGAAAAATCTTAAGACATATTCAATCTATGGTGAAACTTCTCCCATCTCATTGAAAAGTGAGAAGGGAAAAGTGGAAAGGGAAGGAATAAGCTAAGCGGAAGGGAATACGGGAACTAGGAGGGAAAGGGGTAAGATAGGGGGAGGAACTCTAAGGCGGGGGGAGGGACACTAAAAAGGAGGGCTGTGAGAAGCAAGGGGTGCTCACAAGGAATGAATGGGTTGTGATATTGGAGACTGACCCTGAGACCCTAGAATTAGGACTTCAGAATTATCCCTCAGGGATGAGTGGAGTATCTTGGACTCATCCTTTGGATGAAGAATAGGATCTTAATACTGTTGTTCTGCTTTGAGGAGGGGAAATCTGAGAATCAGGACTTGGCTCCTGATGTTGCTATAGTGCTATCATTCTCACTAGAAGTGGGAACTTCGACTTAGTCCCTGGGGAAGGAGAAGGCCTCAGTGACACGGCTTTACACGTAAGAGGAAGTTTGGATCTCTGAGACTTAAAATTCATCCCTTGAGAAAGAATACCTAGGAGTCAACTCAAGGACAACCCCTCCCCCCCAACCTCACCCCACCTCAAGAAAAACCAAAAACCAAAAAACAACCCAACAAGAATTCAGCAAGCATATAACAGATCAAACAATTATGGCCATACAAAGTCATGATAGTACTACCAGAAATACAAAGAACCTAGATTTAACACAAAGTTCCAATTTGGAAAATAAGGCTGGAAGAATGAGAATGCCTAAAATATAAAGAGCTATTATTATGACAAGCATTTCCAAAACATATATACAAAACAGAAACGAATAATCCAAAACAGCTAACAAGAAACTCTCAAAGAAAAATACAGCAGAGAAAAATCAATTTTAATTCCTAGAGGAAATAAAGCAAGAGTTAAAGTAGTTAAAATGACAAATGAAATGAGAATAATAGAGGAGAGAATTAGAAAAGAAATGAGAGATATAAAAGAGAGACTTGGATAGAATATAAATGGGTGAGCATAAAAGACACAAAATGTTTTTCTTTTTTTTTTTCTGAACTTAAGAAATAAAATAAGCCTTTCCATAACATAGTAGAATAGAAAAAAAGATGATTGCACATGAAACTGTAAATCTATTATGTACAACTTGCTATTCCTTTTAAATATATAAGAAAGTTTTTCTCCCCCCCATCTTTAGACATATGAGCTACAAATATGTATGTATATGCATACAAATATTGTGTATATATACATATATATATATATATATACATGTTCTACACATGTTTCTTTTGATCAATTCTTTCTCTGGATGCAGATAGCATCTACCTTCAAATGTCCTTTGGAGCTAATGGGTATTTATAATAGTTGAAATGACTCAAAGTTATTCTTGTAGAATGGGGAAGACCCTTACCCAAAATGACTACTTAGAGATCACTCAAAATAGAAAGCAGAAAGGTTGTTTACTGAAACCTCCGGAGGATGAGCCATCCCATCATGAGATAAGAAAGAGAAAGCTCATGGTAGGAGGGCTAAAGAAGTAGTAAAGGTACACAGCTTTTATACAAGAGATTACATCACAAGTAAGAAAGCATTGAGAAGGGATGGGGGAGGCATCTAATTGGTTGTTGCTATCCGGAGAGATTGGAATGGAAGGTTTCTGTTTCCCCGAAATCACTGATTTCTAGGAAACAAAAATCAGACCTTTAGGCTTCAGATAATTAAGCAGACAGTGGTCAAGGTAATAGATTAAATATTGATAAATGTCAAATACTGATAAATGTCATCAGCTCAGGTTAAGTAAATATGTTTATAGCTGGCCAACGCTCAAGTAAATATGAGCCTGCACACATTATACAGGTCATAGGGGAAACACAGAAATAATGAAAATAAAATATAGAAAAAGAATTCACATATTCCTGTAAGTTCTTCACCTTATCTCTCTATTCCACACATTCTTAAAACAATGTCATTACTACATGCAACATTCTCTTGGTTTTGCTGATTTTGCTCTTCATTATTATGTGCAAGTCTATTCAAACATCACTGAGCTCATCATTTATTATAGTTTAGTAACATTCCAGCATGATCATATATCACAACTTGTTCAGTCAATCCCAAGTTGATGAGCATCCTCACAATTTCCTGTTCTTTGTCATCACAAAAAAGCTGCTATAAATGTATTAGAAAATATAGATTCTTTTCTTTTTACCTTAATCATCTTGGGAAGCAGACCTAGCACTTGTATAGCTAAATCAAATGTATAATATACTCTTTCAGCATAGTTGCAGGTTGTTCTCCAAAATGTTTGAATTAGTTCAAAGTGAATTAGTGTCCCAATTTTTTCACATTCTCTCCATCATTTGTCTCTTTCCCTTTCAATCATTTTAACCAATCTATAGATGTTAAATATTATTGTTTAATTTGCATTTCTCTAATCAATAATGATTTAGAGCATATGACCAAGATACAAAGTCATAGACAGATAAAAAGTATGACTAAGATACAAAATCAAGAGAAACATAAAAAGATAAATGTGAGTGAGCAGTAATAGTCATCCTTTGTTCCCCTAATGCTCCAGCTAAATTCTGTCTCTGCATGTGAATTCCATCTCTGCAGATCACAAATTACTCATGATGTGCTTCAGCTGTTGCTCTCTTTAAAAAAAAAATACAGATCTGCTGTGTTCCTCTAGTTAAAGTATTACTATTCATCATCTCTTTTCTCTTTTCACCATTGATATTTCTGTTATTGGTGCTGCCATTTTTTCTAGCATTGCAGTATCTCTCTAGTATTGTATCTCTGAAACACTTTGGAATTGATTGCATGATATGAGAGACACTGGCAAAGTACCCACATCAAAAAAGGTACCATGATTTATGAGTGAAGCAGAGTTATAGTATTTTAAAAAGTGAGCTGTCCAAATTTAGAGATATCTCCACTCCAAATGTTCATGTGGACTATTTGTGCCCAACCTGCCATAAAACATTTTAAGCTTGTATGGGTCTGATTGGCCACACTAAGATATATCTTGACTCCAACATCAACATGTCATTTTGGTCCTTTTCAAGAATGGAGGATGATAATCAATCAAGCAATGCAGACCCAAGACCTTAAATTCCTTGTGGTCTCTTCTTCCTCAACTTTGAGATCAATTTTGCCAGCAATTTCTTCTTATTTGTAGATCTGTCTCTTCCTTTCCATTCTTCTTGCCACAACCCTTTTCTAGACCTTCATTACTTTATAGCATTAAAATAATTTCTTGTTTTGTGTCCTTGATGTTTTGTACCATTTTTCTAATATGCATTAACCTTCCAAAAACATTACTTTTATTTCTTTTTGCAAGGCATTTGGGGTTAAATGGAATAAAATGAGTTGCCCAGGTTCATATAGCTAGTAAATGTTAAGTATCTGAAGCAGATCCTCCTGACACTAGGACTGGTGCTCAGTCCATTCATTACATTATTTAGATGATATATCAATTTATTTACTCAAGAATCATCTATGATTTCTGATTTTCCTTGATTAGAATCAGTTTAAATTCCTTTGCCTGACTTTGAAATTTTTTTAGTTAATCTATGGTTCACTGGCTAACTTTGAAGATAGTAGATTTTTGATTGAAGTGATGTTACAGATCATTTAATTACTTCCTTCATTTTATAGGTGAGAAAACAGAGACTTGAAGAGGTAAAGTGACTTGCCCAGCATCATAAAGAATAAATAGCAGAGCCAACCTGTGAACTCAAATCTAAACTTCTCCTGGGTAGGAAAAAAGGCAGAAAATTAGAATTTGATAAGTATCTATCACACATCTTTCACTGCCTAAGCACTACAACCCTGAGGATTGGGTGCTATTATAATCCCCATTTGAAAATTAAGGAAACCAAGGCAGATTAATTTATCATTATTATTATTATTAATAGCAACTATTTTTATTTAGTAATTGAATTACCTAGGGTCACATGGTCAGTAAGTGCCTGAGGTTAGATTGAACTCAGATCTTCTTGACTCTATTGTTATTTATTATTGTTTCTACTTATGGATAGCCTAAGTGGTACAGTGGATAAAGCATCTGTCCTGGAATCAGGATTTGAGTTCAAATCCAGGTTCAGATACTTACTAGCCATGTGACCCTGAGCTGACAAGTCACTTAAGTCCGTTTGCCTCAGTTTCCTCATCTGTAAAATAAGTTGAAAAAGGAAATAGCAAACACTCTAGTATCTTTGTAAGAAAACTCCAAAACTCCAGATGGGGTAATGAAGAATTGGGCACAAGTGAAAACGACTGAACAATAAATACCTAATGCTTATTTCTCACTATCCAACTTTTATCTTTTAGTACCAGATACCTCTAACAGTTACTAGTTGTGTGACCCTGGACAAGTCATTTATAACTTTTCTGAGTGTCCATTTTCTTATCTTATTTATTTATTGAGACAATTTCTCCTTATCTTGCCTTGGCTGGAAGTTCAGTGGAAACTCACAGTTTCAACCTATTATTGATTAGCATGTACTGTTTCCATTCTGAGCCATTTTACCTCTGTTTAAAAAGCCTAGTTGCCTAATTCCCAGGGACTTATCATATTGGTGTCATACCAATTGGATGTAGACATCCAATAAATTTCAGACCTTTTGAAATCAAATGATCCATTGGTCCCAGCCTTTTCAATAGCAGAGACTATAAACATGTGCTATCATCTCTCTCCCTCTCCCTGTCCCTGTCCCTCTCCCTCTCCCTCTCCCTCTCCCTTTCCCCTCTCCCTCTCCTTTTCCCCTTTCCCCTCTCCCTCTCCCTCTCCCTCTCCCCTCTCCCTCTTCCTCTCCCTCTCCTCTTTCCTCTCTCCCTCTCCCTCTCCTCTTTCCTCTCTCCCTCTCCTTCTCCTCTTTCCTCTCTCCCTCTCCCTCTCCCTCTCCCTCTCCCTCTCCCTCTCTCTCTCCCTCTTTCTCTCCCTCTCTCTCTCCCTCTTCCTCTCCCTTTCTCTCTCCCTCTCCCTCTCCCTCTCCCTCTCCCTCTCTCTCTCCCTCTCCCTCTCCCTCTCCCTTTCCCTCTCCCTCTCTCCTTTCCCCTCTCCCTTTCCCTCTCCCTCTCTCCTTTCCCCTCTCCCTCTCCCTCTCCCTCTCTCTTTCCCTCTCTTCTTCTTCTTCTTCTTCTTCTTCTTCTTCTTCTTCTTCTTCTTCTTCTTCTTCTTCTTCTTCTTCTTCTTCTTCTTCTTCTTCTTCTTCTTCTTCTTCTTCTTCTTCTTCTTCTTCTTCTTCTTCTTCTTCTTCTTCTTCTTCTCTCTCTCTTTCTCTCTCTCTCTCTCTTTTTGCTCAGGCAATTGGGGTTAAGTAACTTGCCCAAGGTCACACAGCTAGGAAGTGTTAAATGTCTGAGGTCAGATTTTAACTCAGGTTCTCCTGACTTCAGGGCTGGTGCTCTGTCTGCTGCACCATCTAGCTACCCCATCTTCTCATCCATAAAAAGAATATAGTAATACTAATTTTACCAGGTTCTTGTGAAAATCAGATGATGCTAGGAATTTTGTACCTGAGGCAAATTTAGTGAAATGGGTTATACTTGTTTAAAGCATAATCACGTCTTTACGTTGTTGAGGTAAACTGGAGAAAGAATTCATAGGAATTGAGGAGGACTTTTTCTTCTAGATAGAGGACTCTGAATCAACTACTGAACTTATTGGGAAGAAGAAAAGGGGTCAGGGAAGACCATAGATTATATCAACAAGATTATGTAAAGGCTGAAATTAACTTTAAAGAAGGAGAAATGATGGTTGGGAGTGTGACGGTAGATAGTGAGTTTGAAAGTGGTGGTAGGGAGCAAGAAATATATCAGCTTTTTCATCTTGGTCCCTTATATTCAGAGTGTGAGAGAAGGAACAAGAAGCAGAAGATAGAAAAGATAAGAAGATTAAAAAAAAGCAATCTAAGGTGTAAGAGAGTTTGTAACAATTAAACAAATTTTCAGAGGGCATAATGGAAAGGGAGGAAAGAATAAGATATATAGGAAGGTATAGAGATGAACTGGATAGGAGTGAAGTAGATTAAAGGGATTTTTTTTTATTGAGGGACAAGGTGGTTTTGAATATCAAGAATCAGAAGAGCTGGAAGTCGGCATTTCCTAGCAATGGTACATTGGAGAATAACAATGTAAAATATCTGTGAGAGTAAAGATCCACATGTAACATCAAATATCTATGTTCTATTTGTTTGAGTTATTTGCTCATTGAAGGCATCTAGGTGATGCAGGAGATAGAGCGCTGGACCTGGAGTCAGAAAGACTCATCACAGGTTCAAACAGCTTCAGATTCTTCCTAACTGGATAACCTAGACAAGTGATTTAACTCTGTTTGCCTCAATTTCTTCATCTGTAAAATGAGCGAGAGAAGAAAATAGCAAGCCATTCCTGTATTTTTACCAAGAAAACACAAAATGGGGTCACAAAGAATTGGATGTCACCGACAAACAGTTGAACAGCAACAATCAATTTATGGACTATCATATAGTCTAGGCAGGGACTTGGAATCAGCTTTAAGTGTAATATTTGACTTAACCACAAGATGGAGGACTACCTAAGCTGTCACAGCACTCACAGCTTAAGTTAGCTTTGCAATTTAAACAAGCTGCCCAAGATGCAGTTTTCCTATGGACTTTTTCCTTTGCCCCCAGGTCCCAATATAATCCAGGAAGATAAATATTGAAAATATCAAAATATAAAATTTGCTGCTCTTACATTTATTTTCACCTTCCATCTCACAGCACTTAGGTTTAGGAGTTTTATACATAGAATTAAGTGAACATTTTATTGTATACATATATAATATAAATGTAGAATAAGTATATATATATATATATATATATATATATATATATATATATATATATATATATATATATATATATATATATATAAAATAAAATAAAAAGAGAAAATAGACAATTATATTTCTCCATCTAAGTCAAGACAATCACTGTGAAATATCCATTTGTCTTTCACAGCCTTCTTATCCTCAGATTTTTCTGTGTATATTGGGAAATTCCTAAGCACTCATATAGGGACTTTCATCTTTACTCAAAGATAAAAGAAAAGGAGGAGGGAAAATGATACTATCCCATGATATACCAATCTGCTCCAGAACAAGATTCACAGTAATTGCCCATCCTCAGTTGATACTGGGTAATGCTGGTTTTGATATGGTTTTTGCTTCCTATTGTCTGTATGAATCCAGGTTGTTTATCTCTCCACTCCAGTGTACTCAACTCATGATCTGAAGTCTGAATGGGAAGAAGTCACAAACACAGAAAACACCCCTTTTTACGCAATCAGCAACTGGGACTCAAGACATATTCTTTTTAACCTTAGAATAGATTTTCTTTGTTTAATTTCAGAATTTAATCTCTTGGTCTCTGAAAATCATCTAGTTCTTACTATGCCCTGACCCATTTATTCCTCAATAGTCCTCCTGCTCTAGTGCACACTGGACCTTCCAGGTGGCTTAAGCCTTTCTCCCTGAGTGGAGAATAATAAATTGTTATTATTTGGGAATAATTACAAGGAGAATAATGGCAGGAAATATGCAACCCAGCTATTTTCACCAAGGGCAAAGCATCAATCACATTGTTCAGCTCTGAACAAGATATTATTCAGCTCTTTGCAAACTTTCCATTTAGCGATTATTATTAAGCTTATTCTAATTTGGATTATTGCTTTTTATCTGACTAAAATGTTTTTCTCCCTTTTTCCCCCCTAGAGCAGGAGTTCTTACTGTTTTTTTTTTTTTTTTTGTGTGTGTGTGTGTATTATGAACCTTTTTGGCAATGTGTTGAAACCTATGTGTTGAAACCATAGGTTTCTCAGAATAATATTTATGAATGGATAAAATTAAATATTTATGATCACAAAAGAAATCAATTATACTGAAAGAAAGATGCATTTTCCCCATGCATTTTTATGATCCCCTCTCAAAACTTTCCATTGATGCCTAGTTTCATGGATCCTAAGTTAAGAATCTCTACCTTCTTAAAAAATCAGGGCATCATATTAAACAAAATTCTGAACAGTCAAAGCTATGGTTTTTCCAGTAGTAAAGTACAGCTGTGAGAGTTGTATTTTCACAAAGTTTTGCTGACAAAGGTCCATATAGTCAAAACTATGTTTTTTTTCAGTAGTAATTTATGACTGTGAGAGTTGAAAAGCTGAGAACTGCAGAATTAGTATCTTTGAATTGTAGTGCTAGAAAGTCCGTTGGACAGAAAGGAGGTCAAATCACTCAGTACTTAAAGAAACCTCCAAGGTCTCTTCCAGATCTAAAGCTATTATCTGGATTGGTCTTTTAAGGCACACTTCATAGGATTACTTGGTTATGGAGCTAAAAGAAACCTTAGATATCATCTAATCACCATATCACCTCATTTTAGAAATGAAGAACTGAAGATGAAGATGACCTGCCCACTGTCACAAGTGGCAAGTACCAGAAGCATGTTGCTTCCTTGCTGAAGCTTTTTTTCTGATGGTTTCATATAAAATATAATATAAGTATAATATAAAAATAGTTAGAAAATTTTTGAGTGTTAAATAATGGTTCATTGGTTGTAGGCATAGTAATTGTGTAGAGAGGGCAGAGATCCATTAACAACAATAACATGGCATGTAACTTGTACCTATCACTATTTATTATATTAGAAATTAAAGGATAAAATTTAAAATATTCATTTACTAATAAGTTTAGGATAACACTGACATTACAATAATACTTACATATTGACATAAGCAATTATGAAAATTAACTTATTGTTGTTTAGTTGCTGTCAGTAGTGTCTAACACTTTATAACCCCATTCGAGATTTTCTTGGCAAAGATAGTGGAGTGCCTTGCCATTTTCTTCTTTAGCTCATTTGAAAGATGAGAAAACTGAGGCAAATAGAATTAAGTCATTTGTCTATAGTCTCACTGCTAGTAAATGTCTGAGATCAGAATTGAACTGAGGTTTTCCTGACGTCAAGTCTGGTATTCTATTCAGTGTACTTCTTAGCTGGCCTATGAAAATTAACTAAATTTTCCTAAATAAGAAGAAATAGTGAGAAGAGCTGTATCATTTTATATATTTTTGAAAATTTCTTAAATATATCATTTAATAAAAGATAGCTGGGCTCTCCTATTTACTTTTGCCTTCAATCTCTTGTGATACTTTAAAAAAATTTTTTTTATTGAAACATATGAAAGAAATCCAGATTCATACAGAAATGTCATTGGAAGAAGTAAAAGTATTTTTTTCAGATAATTGTGGATGTTATTTTTTGGTAATTCTATTAAATTTGACAAATGGTAGTTTCTTAAAGGATAGTTGCAATGTGGAATCTGAAATGTTATCAATGAATGATTAAGATTGAGAAAACAAATAATGTCTTAGTATTACTGTAAAAATTGTTTTGACTTTCTGGAACCCCTGAAAGGATCTGGGACCCAAGAGTCCATGTATCACTGCTGTGGATAAAGCATTGGATTCTCAGTAAAATATAAGTCTCTTGAGGACAGAAACCTTTAAAAATATATTTTTTTGTCTTTGTATCTTCAGCACCCAGGACAGTGCATTACACTTAATATGATCATAGGACAATTGAATTATAGAGTTAGAACTGGAAGGGATTTTAAAGACCTTCCAGTATAATTTTATGAATTTATAGATGAAGAAACTGAGACCCCTAAATATTAAATGACTTATGTCACATAGAGAGAGATCAGAGAATCAAACCTGGGTCATTTGACATCAAATCCAGAACCCTTTGTGCTTAACAAATGCTTATTTTAGTTTTGAAAGATTTAAGAATTTTGAGCAATGCACAGATTGGGCAATATTCCAGAAGACTGATGATGAAGCATATTACTTACCACTTGACAGAGAGATAATGGACTAAAAATGCAAGATGATGCACTTTTTTTTAATGTGTCCAATGTAGGATTTTGTTTTGCTTGACTATGCATATTTGTTATAAGAGTTTAAATTTTTTTCTATTCTTTCCATTGGGGGATGTGTGGCAAAGTAAATGTCTGTTAATTGAAAAAAATTAATAAAAAGATAAAAACATGCCCAAATTAAATGGAATTGAAAGTGAATGATCAACATTTCTGTCCTTTTCTGGTAGACATTTTAGAATGGGTCCTTAGCATATTGTCAGTGAAAATTGCCTTTTAAGCCCTTAATGTATGCAAAAATCCTACCAACTTAGAAGAGGAGGCTACATCAGATTTTTCATAATAAAAAAGTTTTTAGGGAGAATTTTTTGGGGACATATTCATGGAATATATTCATATGCAACAGTAAGCTTGAGTATTTGAAATACCACAAAATACTAAGACCCAATCTGTTTGATTTGCAACAGGAGGAGAGTTTATTGACTGACAGCATGGCTAAGAAGCGAAACACATTTTGCAAGTTTGTATTTGGCAAGAGAAAGCCAAAAGAAAAGCAGAGAGGGCCTAAAAGAGTAGATTTCTCTTAGGCTGTTGAGACAGTTTCTTTTTCCAGGAAGACTCGTTATTTCATTCTCTATGACAAAGGCCATCTGAGCATCTGCTTATTTAATTTTCATTCCAGAAATATAATTAGCTTGAGATGACAGCCTTTGACTACTAGTCGGATCCTCTTTCATCATCCTGGTCACTCTGGTTTTGTTTGACTCTTAAAAAAAGGAAAGAAACAAGAACTGAAAAGGATGAAGATTAAAAGACATATGTTTCCTAATTATGTTTTAAATAGAAGGTTCTAAGTACAGTAAATGAAGGTTTTACTTATGATTGATGCACAAAAAGGAAACTGGGAACAAAGACTTTACCTCTCTTTGATTGGTCTGTGCCTGAGTCAGCAGATGGTAGACCTCTTGATACTTCTCCCTTGCCTCCAGAATTACTGAAAAAGAAGAAAATAGAAAGAATCATTACCAATTATTTAATTAAATAATGTTAAGAATTCAGTGTCTACTGAATTTAAAGTACTATGCTATTTAAAGAAAGTACTATACTAGATTCCTGGCGGGGCAAGGGAGGTGGTGAAGAGGGGAGGCAATCTTAAAAATCCATGTCTTTGAAGAGCTTATGTTTTATTGGGGAGAGATATTATTTCCACTGATAAGTATGTACAAGATAATTTGAGTGGAGACTGAAAAAACAATGGTGATCTGGAAAAATTTCATATAGGACGTGGTACCTGCATTGGACCTTGAAAATGAGAATAACAAGAGGTAGAAGTGAGAAGGGAATTCATTCTAGACTTTTGGTGTAGATTGTTTTTCTCTTGTCAAAGAAATGGGGAGTAAGCTCATACAATTTCCTTCCAAACATCATCCCTTGTACATAGTAGATGCTTTAAAATGCTTGTTGATTATTTAATTAGATGAAGTGTACTCCTTCCAAGGGATGCCTTATTTCAACCTGTAGATATTTAGTTCCAAGGGCCAGAAAAATAATGAAATGGAGTGATTGATGGAGTTGTTTTTACTCTCAACTTACTTCCCCTCTCCATCAAGCAGGCTGCGGTAAGTCTCAATTTCCATCTCCAGGCGAGTCTTGATGTTTAACAACTGTTCATATTCTGCATTCTGACAATCCACCTCTCCTCTGATCTGGCAGATTTGTTCTTCCAGGCTGCTGATTTGAAGTTGCATTTGGGAGAGCTGGGCCACATAGCTTCCTTCAGTTTCTGCAAGGGTGCCTTCCAGGGAGTCTTGCTATAAATATGTGCATTCATACACAAAATATCAAAATGAAATAATTGAAAATATTGAAAAATATTAATGGACATTAAGCATATAAATGTCTCAGTGGTAGAAAGTGCTTCCTCAATTGTTTCCTACATTGTGAGTGAAAAATTCATAATAAGGCAGGCTATCCATAAGTACCTGTAATTTCTTTTTTTAATTATAGCTTTTTATTTACAAAACATATGCATGGGTAATTTTTCAACACTGACCCTTTCAAAACCTTCTGTTCCAAATTTTCCCCTCTTTCCCCCCACCCCCTCCCCTAGATGACAGGTATTCCAATACATGTTAAAGCCAATATATGTATACATATCCATACAGTTATCTTGCTGCACAAGAAAAATCAGATGTAGAAAGAAAAAAAAACCGAGAAGAAAAATAAAAATGCAAGCAAACAACAACAGAAAGAGTGAAAATGCTATGTTGTGGCCAGTTCTCATAGTCCTCTCCCTGGGTGTAGATGGCTCTCTTCATTGTAGAACAATTGGAACTGAGTACCTATAATTTCATTGGAGATTTAGAAATGAAAAAATGCCTTCCAGCCTTTTAGTCCAATCCATAATTTGGGTAAACTGAGATTTCAAGAGATCAAGTGATTTGGAGTTCTAGAGGTGGAGGTGGTTTTCTTTCTCTCTCTATGTGTGTTTATCTTGTTTTCTCTTCTCATCTTCTCCTCCTCCTTCTCCCCTCTTCCTTTCCCTCTCCTTCTTCTTCCCTTTACATCTTTCTGTTTGTCTTTGCCTTTTTGTCTTTGTGCCTCTGATCCTCTAGATTTACCTGTGACATTAGCTAACTATAGATTACCCTTACCTTTTCTCCTTGTCTGTAGAATAACAGAAACATGCAAGACAATTTCAAGAAGTTTAAAATCAGGGCTGGCATTTACCTACCATGGTTATTAGGGACTGAAATTCAATCTCCAGGCCTTGAAGAGTCCGCTTCAGTTCCAATATCTCACTCTTGGCTGAGTCGGTTGCTCCTGCATCAGTGGAGATCTGTGCTTGTAAGGTTGCACTCTATGGTCACATGGGAGGCAAGAGAGAATGGAATAAAAGATGGGTGAATTGTTCCTTTCTAGTCACTGCTTCTCATTGCTCAGTTGCTGCAGACTTACTTGCTTACGGAACTGCGCTTCTGCTTCCCTACGGTTTTGCTCAGCCAGCTCCTCATACTGGGCCCTCATGTTGTTCAACAGTTTTGTCAGATCCGTTCCTGGAGCAGCATTCATCTCCACGTTCACATCCCCATGATTACTCCCTTGAGAACTATTCATTTCCTAGAAAGGAAAAAAATCAAAGGCCACCATAATAATGTTGCTGAAATAGAGAAGAAGACTACTAGACATACTGGAGAGCACAGAGAGTAACTTGGAGACCCGCAGGTGATATAACAAGGAGGACCTGGACAGACAGGAATGAACTCTGAAGAAGAGCAGAGCAAGATGGTGACTGAGGGAAGGCTATGGTTCCATTTACTTTGGTTGTGATGGATAGAAATATAACAACAACGTCTAGTGCATCTGGTGGCAAATTGCCTTCATTCTGATGGCCCCAGATGATCCCAGAGGTCCCATGGGGTACAATTCTCTAGGCTCATGGTGGGAGTGAGAGAAGTAGTAGGAAAATGTCCTTGGCAGACTGAGATCTTTGGTTTTAGCAGCCTGATCATTGAGGAAGGGATCAATTGAAGAATAAGGAAATGAATCAAGCCCCCTGGGGCTTTCTCCCTACCTCTTCATGATTCTTCTTAAGATAAACCAGCTCTTCATTCAAACTTTCATACTGCATTTTCAGGTCTGATGTGGTCATATTCAACTCATCAAGCACTTTGTGAAGGCCATTTATATCTGCTTCCATAGACTGCCGTATGCAAAGCTCATTTTCATACCTTAGAAAATGTCCAGAGTGTGATTTTTCAATTAGGTGAATTATTTAAAAGCTTTGATTTCATCTACAAAATATTCATAGAATTATGGTTCTAAGACTTGGAAGGGATCTCAAAGGTAGTCTAATTCAAACCTTTCATTTTTCAGATGAGGAAAACTAAGGCCAAGGGAAATTAAATGCTTTGTTCAAGGCCATACAGGTAGTTAACATCTTCAGAAGGAGCATTTGAACACAGTTTTTCTGCCTCTTTCCAAGTTATTTTATGAACTTTATACTTAACTACTCTAAGTAAGTATCAAACTCACCACTTTCTTATTTCCCATCTTATGCACTGATGTATATAATTACCACTTTTAAAAAGATCATATATTATAATTAATTTTATAATAAAATAATTAAATATTATATATTATATATAATTAATTATTATAACAAAAGATTATATATTATATTATAATAATTTATTATTATTAGGCTTAAAAAGATTATATCATTTTAGAATTTCTTTATTAGAATATACATTTCAATTCTTTAGCAATTTCTTCTGCTATAGGGCTGCTTATATTTATATGACCAACTAATTAGATGCTTTAGATTTTGGAATCAGAAAACATATTAGTAGTCATCTAGACTTCTCCTTCTTACTTTGGAATTGAGGAAACTGATATCTTATCTATGTTCTTTTTGCTATCTTGCTCTTTCCCTGATTTCTCTAGTCCTTCCTAATCCTAGATTTTATTAGTTTTATTAAACTGCTTTTAGAAATAGTAGTTAAAAACAAACTTACTTCATTCTGAAATCTTCAACAGCCAACCTAGTATTGTCAATAGGTGCAATGATCTTGGCATTGTCGATGGTAGCTGCAATGATCTAGAAAATTTTCAAAAATGGTGGAAAAATAAAGCTAAATATATCTGTACATATTTATTAAGGTAGCCTTAGTTAAGAAATACTTTTCTGAAAAAAAAAAAACTTGTCTCAATCAGTATCTTATTTCTGATATTTTAGATAATAAAACTGAAATTTATATATTACTTGAAAATTGCTACATAAAAAATGCCGAGCAATGATCACAAATCATCTCTTTTGAGCCTTGTAATTAGTATCTTATTTCTAATATTTTAGATAATGAAATTGAAATTTATATAGTAATTAAAAAATGCTATATAAAAAGATGCCAAGTTATGAACACAAATCATCTCTTTTGAGCCTAGGAAGTAAGGATTTCTATTATATAATCTCCATGTTGAAGGTAAGGAATCTTAGATTCAGAAATTATATGATTTGCCTAAGGTGGCACAATTATTATGTATTAGAAGCAAAAGATTATGTGTCATCTGACTCCAGGAACTTAATACAAATAACAATTTTCACATATGTAATATATTTTCATATAATAGTATATATGATTACATATTATGATGTTATATTATTCATATCATTATTATGTTATATTATATATATAAAATTAATATATAACAATTTTCAGTTGCTAAAAGCTTAAAAATTTCAATTTTATAGGAAAAATTTTTGGGTCCAGATTTATAATTTCACTGATGTGAGAGAACTATCTCTGTGGAAACTTTTTCTACCTAAGAAAATCAGTGATCCCTCTTTAAAAATGCTTGATATTGCTACATAGGGTGTTGAGAGGTTGTACCTCTCCGCACCCCATGTAACGATAAGCAAAGTACCCATAGCTAAATGGATAAAGCATTAGGCCTTCAGTCAAGATAAACTGAATTCAAAGCTTGTCTCAGACTCTTACTAGCTATGTGATTCTAGGCAAGTACCTCTATTTGCCTTAGTTTTCTCAGTTGTAAAATGGGGATAATAATAATAGCCTCTCTCTTTCAGGGTGGTTGTAAGGATAATCTTAGATATTTATTTAGAGTGCTATAAAAATTCTCATTCTTATAATTTGTTAGACAAGACTTAAAATCAGATCTTCCTAACTATGTTTTATATTATGCTATTCTTTGTGCAAAATATTATTTAACAAACATTAATAAATCTATTGCTTTTGTCATTTTAATAGCCTAGAAAAAAGAAAAAGAGATTGAGATATTACTTTACCTGGTTTCTTAGTTCTTCAATTGTTTGATAATATTTGTCGTAGTCTTTCTTAGATTCTGCATCTTTAGCCCCAGACTTATCATACCATTCCCTGATCTTGATCTCCAGATCAGTGTTGGCCCCTTCTAGAGCATGGACCTTGTCCAGGTAGCTAGCCAGACGGTCATTGAGGCTCTGCATGGTTTGCTTTTCACTTCCAGAGAAAAGGCCCCCATCACTGGCACCCCAATTGCCAGTTCCTCCACTGCCCCTGGAGCCAGCACAACTGTAAAAGCCTCCACCAAAGCTTGCACTGGAGCCCAGGCCACCTCCATGGCCTCCCATCATGGAGCTGCTACTGAACCCACCTCCGAAACCCCCCCCTAACCCACTGCCAAAGCCTCCACTCAGTCCACAGCTGCTGGAGCCTCCGAAGCCCCGAGCAGAGCCACTCCCCAAGGCACATCTGCTGCTACTGCTGAAGCTACTTCCACCACCCGACGCTCTGCCACAACCGCTGCCTCCAGCCTGGGAAGAAACCCTAGAGAAGCAAGACATAATGCACCCTAGTCAGTCTTGTCCCGGAGGGAGGAATGGAAGTGAAGACTGCCCTGATCAGGCCCTCCTTATATACAGTGATTTAGGGTGTTTCTTTGCATTTTTCAATTCCATTCCTGTCCTTTTACCCCTTAATCCCCAGTGGATGAATTTCTCATAACTAACCTCACCCTGCTGGGTCAATTGATAATGAAAAAAATTTAGCAAGGGTGGAGCTATGAGCATCATTATCATATTTCAGCTTGTGAGCATCCCACAATCTGTTATTTCTCCACTTTTCCCCTCTTTTCTTCCATTTATCTGAATTATTTTGTCCCACATTTTCTAATTTTATGAAGTATCCCGGTGGGCTTTAGAGACCTTAATCCTCTCCTTTCTCCTGTGTCACTCAGGTAAAACAATTATACTGTAGTGTCAGAATTAGTCAGAATTCAATTGACTGCACTTAGTAGTGATTCCTCAGGCAGATTTTTTTTTCTTTTTAATCCAGTGATAATTAGGAGTAGCATCATATGCCTACCTTCTCTTCATTTGGGGGCACAAATAGAGCATTGCAGCGATCCTTGAAAAAGGAAATGTAAGCCTGACTTTGCAAGTTTACAGACTAGTTTTAAAAGCAAGGATTGTTAGGTCAGGTAAGATCATTTGTAGAAGATGGTCTATGCCAGTTAATGATCTTAATCATTTTATTAAGATGTAAAGAGCAGGTTAAGGTAAATAGATCCTGTCAGAACTTAGTCTCTGCATCATGCTTCTTCTCTATTCTTACTCATCTCCCCAAAAAGCATTTAAAAATATTTCATCTGCTTTGGTTGATCCACAAGCATTTTTTCTCATTCTCTTTATTGTCTCTTTTTTATATAATTATAATTGGTAGTTTTTATTGTCCTACTTTCCCCTTCATCTTGTTGTTTCAATATTATTTAAAATGGCAAAAATGAATTTTTGTGAATACTTAAGAAGGGTCTACTATATGTATAACATTATACTAAATGCTAATGGAAGATAAAAAATAAATAAGACATAGTCTCTTCTCTCAAAAGAACTGCCACGTATGTGTATGTGTGTATGTGTTTGTGGTGTTTATGTGGGTGACATAAATGAGGTGTAAAAAAGGATTACACATAGATTAAGGAAATCTAATTTCTATTAGCATTTAGTTTTTAGCATTGGTTTTTAGATTAATTTTGAAAATATTGCTGCTCTGAAAAAAAGTGGTATATTTTCAATCAGAGACCCAACTTGTGTGGTGTTGGGTTAGTTACTTCAGTTCTCTGGGACTCATTTGTACTATGTGCAGGAATTACACTGTATGACCTCTAAAGTTCTTTCCAGATCTCTATGTAGTGTAGGTTTTTCTTTCTTTTTTTTTTTTGGAGGCAATTGGTGAAATTTTTTGATTGATATTGTATTTTATATATTCAAAAGTTCTGGGCAGTGTTTTGGAGAAATATTTTTTCTTGTATTCTAATATTCAAGTTTGTATCCTTGGAAACCCATGATATTTGCTGTCTTTGAATATCCCATCTTTAAGGCCTGTGGTTTTTGGCTTGTATGGCTCTCAGTGTTGTTTATAATTTTTTGTTTATAATTATTTTTGCTTCTCTCTTGCTAGATTTTCTTCCATTTCAGTATTTTTGTGTTCCAATTCTACTATTCTCTCTTTCATTTTTTGGGGGGATAAACTCACTGATATGGAATCAAATTTTGTCTAATCTGATAATTATTTTTCCTCTAAAAATTCTGTATTCTGATCTTTGTTTTATTTCAATTTTTATATAGATTTGTCTTTTGAACTTTTCTGGATTTTCTTTCTGTTTTTTATGGTCTCTTAGGAGTCCACAGGATTCTATTTCTTCAGACGTTGATTCACTTTCCTTCATTTTGTAATGTTTAAGAGAGCTTTATGTTCTTTTAGATGGTTTAATACTTATCCTTCTAGTTATAGCATCATCTCTATTGATTTATTAGTTTGTACTTTTGTTTTTTAATTAAACTTGCTTCTTTTTGAAATCTTTAGTGTTTTAATATCTTATGTTCCTATTACTCACTTCGTGACTCCTCTCTTTTTGAGGTAGGGACACTGTTGAGGTAGGGGACTGTAAGTTGCCTTAATTGTCTCTCACACTGAGGGGAATTTACTTTTCACCAATCTTGGTATCTTCCCTAACTAGCTTCTGGAAGGATAAAATGGACTGCATCTGGGCTTCAGTCCCTTTTTCTTCAGACTAGTATAGTCGTGCATATTGTTCTCCTGCTCTAGTATCTTCCTTGCCTCTTGTCTTTTCCTTTCCTGACTGGCTTGAATTAGTGTTTGTCATTTTTTGTTTCTTAGTTTTGGTGGAGGTCAGAGAGAATGATCTGAACTGAATCCTTGCAGATTTAAAAGTCTTATCTTAGATGCTACTTCAGGTATAGTGCAGTACATTTCTCCTCTTCTCCTAGTCATGTGGTTTGGCAGAATCCGTATTTACCTCATGGGATGAAATGGTTAATGGATGGGATTGCTAGAAATATTTTCATTGAAAGTCTGGGTCCTAGGCAATAATCCACGAGTTACGTCCTTCAGCACAAGCTGGTAGCAGAGGGGGATTGAATGAATTCTAAAGATTAGCAGTATCCAGTGTTAATTATAAGCTTTTAACGTAAGAGTTGTTGTGATTGTGTTCTGTCCTTTCAACTGCAATTGTTTTACACCCAGTGCGCAATTCCTATTTTGATGTTTTCTGGAATATTAATAGGGATCAGAGAAAATATCTAGTTTGCTACCTTGGTAGTCACATGACCAATTCTACATCTAACCCTAAACACAATCCTAGGTGTTATTATTTTGCCCAGGTCATAATGAAAATTAGAGTTATAAGTATATTGGAAGTGATTAGTCCTGAATTCCCCCTTTCAATTTCTGAAACTTTTTTAAAAATCATAATTAGTGAAAACAATAGGCAAGTGTATTTTGATCTCAGAGACAGGACGGTAGACAAGAGAGTTTTCCAGTCAGTGTCCCTCTGTCCTCCCTCCCTCCCCAATTGCACTTTGAAAGATGCACTTCTGGCTCCACCGCAGACACTTATGAGAAATAAGAGTAGGTCAATAAAATACAATGTTTAGCAGAGTGCATGAACTACTTCAATCACGCTCAGCTTTAAGTAGGGCAGGGGGGAAGAGTAGGCAGGAAAGGGCTGTCATTTTCGCTACATTCCACGCTACACAGCATCTTTTCTCACTCTGAATTCAGGGAGGGGAAATTTCATCTTAGCCATGGTGCCCCTGCTTGTCACAAAACTATTCTTAATAGAGTTTAGTTGAATTAATGTTTCTGCTGGTGTTTTAGGTCTCTGGAGGAAGGCTTCCTTCAACTCCCTGCCATCCTTTTAGTGATTTGTCTGTCTTTTTGTGGGTTTTTTAGAATTTCTATTTCCATCTCCAAATTATACAATGTTTCCTTGACTCAAAAGATGAGCAAAACCTCAAAATTCCAGGAGTCTATATATGTGATTCACTGACTGTTAGGAGACAATTCTCTTTTCCTATACCCCCTAACTATTAATATTTTTTTTCTGAGACTACCTCCTATCTCCTTGTATGTACCTTTAAATTTATGTACCTATCTTATTAGAATATGAATTATTTTTTAGAATATGAATTCTTCAGAGAAATTTAAAAATTTTTAAATTTTCTTTATATTCTACCACTTCTCAAAGTGCCTAGCATATAGTAAGCACTTAAATGCTTGTGAATTTCCTGGACATGTGGCTACTTTTATTCAATTGACTGATTTAATATTCTACATAGTACTATATTTATATATAGATATACCTTTATTTTTCTTTCAGGGATTCTTAACCTGGAATCTAAAGACTTGTTTCTAAAAATATTTAACTAGATTACAATTTAATTGGTTTCCTTTGTAATTCCATGTATTTTATTTTATTAATTTCAAAACTTTATTTTGAAAAAGGATCTATAACTTTCAATTGTTGTCCAAGGGGTCCAAGATACAAAAATTACCTAAGTTATCCTCTTGTCCCTTGACAGCTTTTTCTTACCAGAAAACATGAGTAGCTCAAAAATCAGATTTAGATAAGCTATATGAAACAGAAGGGAATGAAAGGTAGCATCATAGTATACAAGATGCCTGGGCTTAGAGTCATGAAAACTCATTTTCTTGCATTCAAATTGAGCCTCAGATACTTACTACGTGATCCCAAGCAAATCACTTAATCCTGTTTGCCTCAGTTTCCTCATCTGCCAAATGAGCTGGAGAAGAAAATAGCAAAATATTCTAATATCTGTCAAGAAAATCCCAAATGGGGTCGTGAAGAGGCAGACATAACTGAAACATGAGTGAACAACAAATAGATGAAACTTTATAGTATTTGTATATAGTTCTTGCCACTCACCGTCTATGTGTGTCTATATATAGGGAGGATCTAGCAATAAGGTCACATCCTGGTTCCCGCATACAGTTTGTGTATATCATGGTTTATCAAAACATAGACAGGGCTCTGGAGTCCTTTTCCTTTCCTTGAAAAATGTTGACTCTTTTGCTAAGAAATTCCACCCACTGCTACTGAAATGACTCTTACCATGAGCTCATTCCCTCCATATATTATGCACTCACTCACCAATGTGAGTGTTCTCTCACTGCATCTTACAAAAACCCAGACCTGTCCCACAGACCTTCCCACATGGAAGCTCTTCTTCCATGGTCCCAGGCCAATTTTACCACTTCTAACGTCAGACATACTCTCACCTACTTCTTGATTCTCTTAATTAGGCAATTTCATCCCCTTGAAGCCTCTGGTGTAAAACCTTTCCCCCTCACAGCCCAATAGCTTTTCAAGACCTTCAGAGTAGGAAATGTATTTATCTTGTTGCTTCCTTAACACCTAGCATGCCCGTAGCAGATGGTCAATAAATATTGATCCTTCATGTTTGGAATTGTTCCTGCAAATGATTTGTGAATTAGTTGAATGACCTTGAAAACATTCCTTTTTCATTTGAAATATCAGCAACAAAGTCCTTAGTATTTTTGGAATATTGAAACATATTATGAACAAGTTTTAAAATACTCAATTTTATAATCTATTAGTTCAGTCATTTTTTCAGTCATGTTTGATTTTTTTGTGATCCCATTTGGAGTTTTTTTTTTTGGCAAGGATAATGGAGTGGTTTGTCATTTCTTTTTCCACTTATTTTATAGATGAAGAAACTGAGGCAAACAGGGGTTAAGTGACTTGCTTAGGGTTATACAGCTAATATCTGAGGCCAGATTTAAAGTCAGGAAGAGAAATCTTTCTGGCTCCAGAATTGATACTCTACCTATAATCTATTAAAATCCACATCAAAAGGTAATAAATGTTCCTCAGCTCCCATGCAAGCACTCAGGTTAATGAAGTATCAAACATAGGTTAAGCTTTTCTTTATTTATCTTGGCACACAGACTCATAAATAAATCATAAATAATCAAAACTATTTTTCCATTCAACCTCTTCTAGTTGGTGTCTATTTCCTTAAGAACCGACCTATACAGTCTTCTCTACTATTATCCTGGTATCATTAGCAAACACTAGACTTCTGCTATGTGGCGCTATACAATAATGTCAATTTAAAAAAAGTCAATATGTGCCTGTAGGGATTCTTGTGTGTGATTTAGTGATCCCCGTTTCTATCTGAATTTGACAGTAGTGGCCTAGAATACCAACACTTTTCTGATGCAAGTGGATATAATTCTAATCAAACACCTCACTCAAGACTGAAGAAAGGAACTCAACTTCCACCCTTCTCCCTCCCTCTCTTCCTCCCTCTCTTCCTCTCTCTCTTTCTCCCTCCCTCCCTCCCTCTCTTCCTCCGTCCCTCCCTTCCTCTCTCCTTCCCTCCCTCCCTTTCTCTCTCCCTCTCTCCCTTCCTTCCTTCCTTTCTTTCCTTCCCTTCCCTTCCCTTTCCTTCCTTCCTTCCTTCCTTCCTTCCTTCCTTCCTTCCTTCCTTCCTTCCTTCCTTCCTTCCTTCCTTCCTTCCTTCCTTCCTTCCTTCCTTCCTTCTTCCTTCTTCCTTCTTTTCCTCTTTCCTTTCCTTATATAGTTAGTAAGTTTATGAGGCTAGATTTATTCAGCAAAATAAGTTTTTTGGACTCTATGCCAGGCACTCTATGTATTGTTCACCCAGCCCCTATAGTTTTATTTGGTTTAATTGAAACAGAAAGATTCCTTGGGGTGATTTAAATTATTTTCATAATTCAGCAGGGTGAATCAGAGCAACATTTTCCATTAAAAAATCCTTGATGAGCAATTCTTTTTTTCTTTTTTTGAGCAATTATTCCTTACCTTTTAGTATAGTTCCATCAAATTTGTTTCGCCCTATATATACCATCATTCAAGTTTTGCAAAAGTTATAATTAAACCACATTTCCCATGAAACGTATCCCTCTTTCTTGTGACTCTCTAATAAGGATGCTACTCTAATTAGTGTTTGTTTTTATAAAATTTTTCTTAATCCAGTGAATATTATTTGTTGTACCAGACTTTGTCATTAGTCATAGATATGGTACTGAATGTTCCAAGCCATATTTTGTAAGTGAGATAATGCCTGTTAATTTTGTCATGTCTGTCTATTTATTCACATACTTTTGTTGTTTGCACATGTGAAGTCATTGATGTAGGAGGCTTTCTAATGAGGTTAACTCATTCTACCAATGAAAATGAACATCTATTCTACAATTCACAGTCCTAGACAGTTGCCTAGGACATTGAGAGTTTGTGTGATTTGCTAAGGGTCATCCAATCAGTAGCATTTCTTGTAAGAATAATCTCTCAATTTGTAGCTCACTCTTCTTATTTAAGAATGATGTCCAGACCAGCCATCTCTTCATTTGCCACTTAGTTGCACTCCTCAATACTTTCCCATCATACTTTAGAAACCTCATTATCCTAGAAGATCACTTCAGCCTTAGAGCTCACTCCTTGATTGAAGAATGGGGAGCTTCTCCCAGAGCTTCCATTTCAGAGGGGAACCCTCCTCATCCACCCAAGATGGTAGATAAGATTGCAAGAGTGATGAGGATATTTATATTTAGGCATGGGGCAATCTGGAAGAGAATGGATGTGGGGGCAATTTTTTGTCATGTTAGAAGAATCATTCTGGTTAGGAGTAGGATTAGGTAGCCATCTTTTCCTCCCATCCGGCTGCACTCCTCAGTATTTCACTATCTTCCTCTCCTCTCTCCCCATTTTTCAATTTCCTTTTTTGTGTTGTCTTTCCTCAATGAAATGTAAGTTTCTTGAGGGCAGTTCCTCAGTGCTTAATGCCGCATCTTGTATATAGTAGAAAAAAAAAATATATATATAATTTTTATTGATTTACATGTGTTGAATGTCTCCATAGGGTGACTGCTTACTATTCTTAGTAGTATAACACTGAATTTGTCACGTTTCCAAATAAAATTCTCCATTTCATACAGCTTATGGATATTTTCCCTGGCTGTCTCCCCTGCTTGGAAAGCTCTCTCTCCTCATTTCCACCTACTGATTTCCCTGGCTTTCTTCACATTCCAACTAAAAATCCATTTCCTACAATAAGCTTTTCCCAAGTATTTGGGAAAGTACTACTGGCCCTAGTTAGTTTTTATTTTATTATTTATTAAGAGAGTAAAAATAAGAATAGTGATATAAAATGTCCTCTTCAATGCCTGGATCATAATTTCATGAAAGTATACTTAGGTCCATGGGAATATTGAGTTCAAATTTAAAGTAAGGCAAAAGCAAAGAACATTTGTAGGCTATCCATGTGGCAAAAGGGAAAATGAAACTGCTAATTACTCTCTCTCCAATTACTAATTAGTGATCTCATAATTGCCAAATCTAATGATCTCAACGTGATCATCATTTTTCTTGACCTTTCTATAAGATCTGGCCCTTTTGATCACATTGTCCTATTGAATTCTCTTTCCACTCTGGATTTTTGAGACTTTGCTCTCTCTTGCTTCTCCTCCTCCCTAATTAATTGGTCCTCAGTTTTCTTTCCTGGATTTCCACTGATGTCACAGGTGCTATATGTCCTAAGGCTCCGTTTTGAATTTTTTTTTTTTTGCATAGTTATTTCATCAGTTCCTATGGGTTCAGTGATAAAATAATTAATTTATTCTCTGTAACATCTCTTGTATACATTCCCTTCTCTATACTCACATAGCTACCAACTTAATTCATGCCCTCTTCTCTTTTTATCTGGACAAGCACATTAGTCTCTCCTTACCTCAAATCTCACTCCATCTTCCACACAGCTGGCAATGATTTTCCTATAGAAAAAGTCTGTATCATCTCCTCTTTTCCTTCAATAAACTCCAGTGACTCCCTATTATCTTCAAGATCAATTAATTATAAAGCATTCTGTTTGGTATGGAAAATTCTGGCCTGTTCCTCAAACTCCCTAACCTCCCAATTCCTCAGTGTCCTTAAATTCCATAACCTACTTCACCCTATGTCAGCAGAGATAGGGATAATCATACATTGGGACTATACTTCCCTAATTACAAACTCTGATGTTCCTTTGTTTTTTTAATGCTATAACCTCCTGACATTATATCCCTCCCTATGCTTCTCTCCTAAATCCATGATTTACCCACATTGCCAATTTCTCTGATGTAAATGTTCATACTGAATAGTAATGCCCATAAGCCAGTTACAACTGCCTCCAGCAGACTCCTGAACACTGTGTTATAGAATGAGGCTTTCTTGGGAGCATATTTTTGAAAACTTTAATAGAACTCACTTAGTTCTAGGAATTAGTTTGCTTCATATTCTGTACTTACTATGTGCCAGGTACTATAGTTGGTGCTGAGGTGGAATTTGAACTGAAATATATATAAAACATATGTATTTGTGAATTTGTTCCCTTTTTGTTCTTATTTTGACTATCTCAAGAGGCAATTAATTGAATAGAATTCAACTCTATTTTTGTTTTTATCTTCCTTGTATAATTTATTGTTCAAGATTTCTCCAATACTACAGTGAAATCTTAAATTGCCAAATTTAAAATTTAAAAATTTGCATATCTTGAATGTTTTATTTATAAGCACTTTGAAAATTATTATGTCAGTCTACTAAAGATGAGCAAAACCAATCAAAACAAGATAAAACTTAAAATCTCCATGAGTTCAGAGAGAATAAAAAAAACTTGCCCATATTTGCACAGCAAGTCCAATGCTCTCTCCAATATGCTATGCTGTCCTCACCAACTTATGTATATATATTTTCTTTGTTCCAAGATTGAAAGAATGCTTATGTTAGGTCAGTAATACTTGAAAAGTAAATTGTTAGAAAAGTGGTTCTTAAAACTTCAAAATTCCAAACCAGTGATTTAGGTGCTCTGGCTAGAGGGAAGCCCTAGCATGCTCAATGAGCCCCCAAACCAAGAATTTGAACCAGGATGCTACTGGGCAGGAATGGCAGTCGGGGCTCTCATAGAAAGGAGGGTTCAGCATAGCTGTGGGGAAAAGCCTATCCTTGTCCTTGTCCCTGAAGTATTTGGGAGCATTCCTTTTCAGCAACAAATTGATTGGGATTGAATCGTCTTCTTTGATTCTTTCTTCTCTCTCTCTCTCTCTCTCTCTCTCTCTCTCTCTCTCTCTCTCTCTCTCTGTGTGTGTGTGTGTGTGTGTGTGTGTGTGTGTGTGTGTGTGATTACTTTGTTTTCTTTCTGGTTCTCAGTTTATTGCCTTGATAATTTACTAACAGCAGAAGGAGATTTTCACTGTTACTCACAAAAGCAAAGCTAAAAATTCTGTAAAGAACCCTATGAAATATAGTCGAGATTGAATATAGTTGCACAAAGGAGCCCTTCTAATTGATATTTAAGTTGAGGAGAATAGGGGCTCAGACTTCAGGACATAAGGTAATTTCTGAAGGAAACAATGAGGCCATTTTTAAGAGAGGGATCACAGACAAGTGAAAAAGTGGCTCAACTGAGGTGCAGTTGCTGGAGAGAGGAAGCATGCCTTTTGGTAGCTTCACATTTTTCCTAATTTATTTTTCTAAAGAGGTAATAACCTCACTTATTTTCACTATCTTGAAGGATCATGAATGCTTCAATCATCCTGTCCTTCCTTCTTATTATTAAACTTCCCTCATTCACTGGCTTTTTCAAACATGCTTAGATCTTCATTGCTAAAAAACTTTCACTTGAGTCTACCGTCTTCTCAAGCTGTCATCTCATTTTTTCCCCTCCTTTTTATAGCCAGATTCCTAGAAAAAGCTCTTTAGACCTGTTGCTGCTACTTTCTATCCTCCCACTCATTCCTATTCCCTTGTATTTTGGATTCTGTTCCCATTATTTGACTGAAACTTCTCTCTCTGAGGTGATTAATAATATCTTTATTGTGAAATCTGATGACAGTTTACTTCATTATTATCTTTCTTGACAGCTTTAGCATTTGCTATATGCAAAGCTTCTTAAACCCCTATATGGAATCTCAAAACTGAATTTGGGAGTTGTGAAGTTATGATTTATTATCAGTAAATGTTTGATTTGCATACCTATTTTATATACTTATATACCTGAGGTCATGTAAAAATTTCTCAGATTAAAAAGATAGTGTGAGTGGAATGTTCTCTCTTGGTGACTTTATTAGTTTTCATGGGTTCAAATATATACACTGATGGTGTCCAGAAACTCTAACTTTCTCTATCCCTCCCTCCTTCTCTCTTCCCCTCTCTCCTTCTCTCCCTTCCTCCCTCTCTCCTCTCTCTCTTTCTCTTCTATATATATTATGTGTTATATATAATATGTATACATATTCTCTCTATAGAGTTATCTATAACTATAATTATATACTGTTCTTAGCTCCATTCTCAAACAGTCAGGTGACTTTTGGATGTCTATGTAACTATACATCTCACAGATATTTCAAATCTACCAGGTCCAAAATAGACTTTCCTATTATCTTTTCCCTCAATTCTATCCCTTTTTCCTAATTTTTCTATCAAAGGCACTGCCATTCTTCCTATCACCAATGCTTGAAGCTTTGGCTTCAGGCTTGATTCTTCCTTTTCCTATATTACCCATATCTAGTCAGTTGCCAAATTTTATTGATTCAAATTCTAGGCTATCTTTTCCATCTGCCTACCCTTCTCCTTACAGTTATTTCTTCTACAACTTGACTTTCCCCATAGTTTCAATATATTGTGGATAGGCATGAGAAATTAAATGGGAATTTTCGGGAGTTTTTTGAAAGCTGCAGACAACTAACACAGGCCAGCAGACTACACAGAAAAAAGTAATTTAAAAAAAGTATTAAGGATACATTCTGTGTTAAGAGATGGTGATAAAAAGCAAGACAATCTGCTCTCAAAAAACTCAAATTCTAAAAAGAGAAAGAGGGATGGAGGGGGCATGGTAGGCATGGCAACAAAGCTTAGAAATGGTAAGAGAGTGTCCTGCTGGGCTCAGACCAAGGCCAGATAAGATTGAAAACTCATCAGTGACAATCAGGGACAAAGGAGGGGGAGCATAAATTAGTATATAGGGAGGCTCTTCAAGGGAACTACTGAAAGAAACATGCATTTTAAAGTGCCTACTAGGTGCCAGGAACTGTGCAAAACATTTTCCAAAACATTATCTCACTTGAAGGGAGATAGAAATGATAATCTTAGATTATGTGTAGGGCAGGTCAGGTAAGGGATAGGATGAGGGGGAATATTTTGGTCATGTTTGACTCTTAGGGATTTTTATTGGCAGAGACACTAGAGCTTGCCATTTCCTTCTCCAACTCATTTTACAGATGAGAAACTGAGGCAAACAGGGTTAAGTTACTTGCCCAGATAGCTACAAATATCTGAGATTGGATTTGAACTCTGGTCTTCCTGATTCCAAACCCAGCATTTTATTTACTGTGCTATCTCGCTGCTTTGTTTAGTTGTGTCAGGAACTGCACTAAGGGTTAGGAATGAAAGTGAGGGGAAAAAAAAATTGTCCCTGTCCTCATAGAGTTTACAAGACACAAAAGGAAGCTGAGAAATGGAGGCAAGGAGGTGGGGATGGGGAATGTCACTTCCTCGTGAGTCAACCAGTTCCCTTTTGCATGGCTTTAATTGCAAGAATTTGTTTCTTAAAATTAACTTTTCTTCTTTGCATTTTCCACTTCTTGCTTCTGGTTCTGCCCTAAGAAATTTCTAACCCTATGGTGAGTTAGGGGATGTCTATCCCGAACATGTAAAGACGTCCCCTGGTGGAATAGGCAGATAAGAAAAAAAAATTCACATGACACCCTTTGTGACAGTGGTGTCAAGCTCAAATAAAAACATAAATAGAAACAGGTGTATATTCACTTAGAAAACTACAAATTAACACTGTCTATTATATTTTGTACTACATTTTTATTTATTTTGTTAAACATTTCCCAATTACATTTTAATTTGTTTTTTTTTTTTTTAAGCAACACTCAGGAGTTGTGTGGTGGAGGCTGAACATTTGAACTTTTGCTTTAAAATATATGAAGACAGAGTTTTCCCACTGAGTATTCTTAGTCAATTAATAAGTGCCTATTAAGCACTTACTATGTGTCAGGCACTGTAATTGGTGCTGAGGATATAGGTACAAAGAATAAGACAATCCCTGCTCATAAGAAACATACATTCTAATTCTCTAGGCTAAACATCTTCAATTACATTTACCAATCATCAGATGGCATGGACTCAAGTTCCATCACCATTCTGGTCCTCATCTTGGATGCTCTTTGGCTTATCAATGCTTTTCCTGAATTATCATGCCCATCACTGAACTCAGTCCTCCAGTTATAGAATGTCTAGGGCATTGGGGAGAACTATCACTATCTCACAAAAGTAAGAAGTGGCAGACAGGTCTGCCACTTCTTACTTTTGTGAGATAGTGATAGTTTGTTTGATTTCAAGGTTAGTATACTCCATGATTTCAAGCTGTTTAAACATATTGGAAGCCTCTAATTTTAATTCTCTATTTCTAGTAAAATTCTTCAGTTAATTCTTCCCCTAACTATTGAATTGTCTTTTTTGGGTATATTTTGACCAACGGTCTTCAGCAAGATATGATGGATAGTAAGGGAGATATATTTAAATCCCATCATAGTTACTGTGGGAACAAGTCACAATCTCTTTGGGTTTCTGCTGCTTCATCTTTCAAAGAATGGAGTTGGCTTTACTGGCCCCCTGAGGTTCCTTTCAACTCCATTTTTATGATCCTACATTCTATACTTATAATTAATGTTTTTTATTGAACATTCATCAATTAAAAAAAATTCACCAAGGATTATTTCAGGAAACAGTCTCATGAATTCTTCTTAATTGATTTTCCATTATCCTGAGCCTTGTGATTATGATAGGTGATATTTATTGCAATAAGGGTGACCCAAAGTGGAGAGATGGATACGTCATGTTGGCACTTTTAGCTGTGGATGAGTAATGGTTTCTTTCCATTTGAGTTCCAAGCTCCCAACACTTTGAGCAGGAATCTGAGTCATGCCAAATGAGCAATATCAGTACATTTATTCTCCAAAATTAGAAAGGAAAATAGGATTGATTTAAGAATATTATATGATATCTATTTAACCCACAAATACAGGGTGCCCCAAAACTCTTAGTGTTGATAACACTTAACGTTATTTTAAAAAAGTATAGTAAAATTATAAAAAGTATAGTGCTATAGGTAACACATTGTATGGGGCACTGGTCTTGGAATCAGGAAGTCTCATCTTCAGGTATTCAAATCCAGCCTCAGTCACTTACTAGCTGTATGACCCTGGGCAAGTCACTTGAACCTGTTTACTTCAGTTTCCTCCTCTATAAATGAGCTGAAGAAGAAGAAGATGGCAGACCAGGACAGAAGGAAGGAAATCGCCATATCTTTGCCAAGTCAACCCCAATTGGATTCTTGAAGAATCAGATACAATTGAAATGATACAGCAATAATAATATACATACACATATATACACATATATATGGACAGGCACACATACATATATGTATATGTACATATGACTTGCAAAAGGAAAAAAAAGAAACATACCCTGTGTTTAAGGAACTTTCATTTTTTCAGAATCAAGAAGACCTGAGTTCTAGTCCCATATCAAACATTAGCTATGCAGGATGAATATAGAGAGGCTTGGAGAGACTTACATGAACTGATGCTAAGTGAAATGAGCAGAACCAGGAGATCATTATATACCTCAACAATGATACTGTATGAGGATGTATTCTGATGGAAGTGGATTTCTTTGACAAAGAGACCTAACTCAATTTCAATTGATAAATGATGGACAGAAACAGCTACATCCAAAGAAAGAACACTGGGAAATGAATGTAAACTATTTGCATTTTTGTTTTTCTTCCCGGGTTATTTTTACCTTCTGAATCCAATTCTCCCTGTGCAACAAGAGAACTGTTCGGTTCTGCAAACATATATTGTATCTAAGATATACTGTGACATATTTAACATATATAGGATTGTTTGCCATCTAGGGGAGGGGGTGGAGGAAGGGAGGGGAAAAATCGGAACAGAAGCGAGTGCAAGGGATAATGTAAAAAAATTACCCTGGCATGGGTTCTGTCAATAAAAAGTTATTATAAAATAAAAAAAAACACTAGCTGTGTGTTAATTTCTGTTTGTCTCAGTGTTCTCATCTTTAAAATGGGGATAATAATAGCATCTACCTTCCAGGATTGTTGTGGGATAAACATATTTGAGATGATATTTGCAAAACATTTTGCAAATCTTGCAGTACTATGTAAATGCTAGTTATTATTAGTAATTGAGCTGAGCTTGAAGGGAATTTGTAATTTTATACAGTCTATTTCAAGCATGAGGGACACTGTATATAAAGGCAGAGAAATGGGAAATGAGAGTGTCATTTGTTAGGAATAGCAAAATTAGCACTATTTTAAAGTACTATTTATTTTTCATGAGTTAATGTTTTAGGAGGTCCTATAGATTGCATGATTTTATGATGTACTTTTTAAAAGACTAAGTCCACATGACCTTAAAAAGTAAAACCACACTGAAAGGCCTGAATTCAAAGCTTACCATATAGGTTCTTCCTGAAGAAATTAGTCACTGCTGTTAGGAGGTAGGTAATACTTAAATTCACTAGGGAGCAGTGTTGACACACTGAATACATTTTCCTTCTTACACAATGTGTTTCACAAGTATTTTGTAAGACTTGAATTTCCATCTCAACTGTGCCATTTGCTACCTGTGTGATCTTGATTGGAAAGTTAGACTTAGAAAGGACCTTAGAGTCCTTTGGGACCAACTCTCCTTTCCCTCTGCCTTTATGAATGAGAAAACTGAAGCACAAAGAGTTTAAATGACTTGTCCAGGATTAGACAGCTAATAAGTATCTGAAGCAGGATTTGAATTCAGGTCTTCTTGATTCTCTGAGTCTCTTTCTTCCTCTGTAAAATGAGGGAGTGGGATTAGATCATCTTTAAGATCCCTTCCCTCAAGTAATCTATGATCCCTTGAAAATTGGCTGTTTCCATATATAATCAATATCACATTGCTTGTCTTTTCAAGGACTAGGAGTAGGAGGTGAAGGGGAGAGAATTTGGAATTCAAAATTTTAAATAGTGAATATTTAAAATTCTTATATTAAAAATACAATAAGGACTGTAAGTGGGAATTTTTGAGGGTCTTTCAGAAAGGTTCTGATTTTTCCTTCCTCTAAAGATTCTGTTTTTTTCATTTTTTTCAATAAACCTTACTTTCTTCTTATAGACTGGGCCTATTCTTCCATTGGTATGAGAAGCTTTGATTGGGGAAACTCCCTCTTTTGAGTTCAAGTTGGGGGCTTTCTTTGCCTTTTGTGATCTTAGAGAATTAGAAGTGTCAAATATACCTGCTGAAGGCCTGTGTGGCCCATTGTGCCTGAACCAGATTGAGGTATAATTGGGAAATATTTAACAAAATAAATAAAAATTCAATTAAAATATATATATATATATATGTTACATCTAAAACTGTCAGTATGTTACTGGCAATTATTCTTATGTACAGATTAATTGCTCTCATTCAGTCCATGTGTAAGTCTTCATGATCCTGATGGATCATACCATCCATGAGATTTTCTTGGCAAATATATTGGAGTGGTTTGCCATTTCTTTCTCCAATGGATTAAGGCAAACAACAGTTAAATGACTTGTCCAGTGTCACATAGCTACCAAGTATTTGAGGCTAGATCTGAATTCAATTTTTCCTAATTTCAGGCCCAGTGCTTTATCCGTGGCAGCATCTAGCTGCTCTACACTGATTTGTAGCCCTATGTATTTAACTCGTGAGCCACCTAGATGCCTTCTAATGGCCCCCATTAATGGTCCCCTTTTCTGGCCTAGAGCCTTGAGAGTTTTGCCGGGTAGCTTAGAGTCAGAATGTGTCAGAGATGCAAAGATAGGTTTATCCACTACCTCATATTGCCTGGGTTGTGACTATGAATTTTGGAAGTAAGACAACAAAAGGCCCCAAAGATAACTTGCAAGAGAAAGTTTATTGAGTACTAAGAAATCCTAACAGATGAGGTCATCATCATCATCTTTGACCTCCACCAATGACATGGTTGTAGGTGGAGCTGCTTCAAATGATCTTATGCCAGATGATGCTACCTTCCATGAATGTGTGAGTGTGTGTATGTGTGTGAGTGTGTGTGTAAGCAAACTTGGCCACACCTATTGAAAAGAAAGAAGCTACATTTCAGAAACTAAAAGGAAAACTACATTTTTTTTTCTTTTCTTAGAGTTGATTATATATCCAGATGGTTTCTCAATTCCTTTTCTTTAAGGCCTTGATCATGAGACCCGCTGTTTCTCATCTCCGATTAATTGTTTGGGACTTTCTCTTCCAGAGATTGGAGCCTGGTAGTGAGAACTTTGCTTCGTTGGTCAATTTCCTCAAGCACCTTTTTCACCACGATGGCTTTGCCCAATTCTGGAGAGAAAATGGAAAAGAAACCTTTAGAAGTTTGGAAGGATCAGAGGGATCCCATGTCCCACCCATCCCCAAAAGGGGCGTGCTCCAAGAAGGCTAATCTGAGACAGAGAGGCTCCCTACACAAGCATACGTCCCCAGCAGCACTCTTTGGTGTAACAAAAAGATACCCATAAATTGGGGAATGGTCGAACAAAGTATGGTCAGGGTATGGTCACTGCTCTATGAGAAAGGAAGATGAGGAGCTCAAAGGATCATGAGAAAATCAACAAGTGAAACAATGAAGCAGGTAGAAGCAAGGGAGTGATATGTTTGAGATGGTTTAGGAATGGAAATCAGAGATGTCAGATAATCAGCTCAGAACCTATAGGCTCATTTTGTCGGCCACACTGTCCAAGTGCCCCAACCACATTAAAATGTAATATTAAAATGAAATATTTAACAAAATAAATGAAAATATAATCAAATATAGAAAATATAAAATTTTAGAATTAAGTCGGTATGTGGCCCTCAGAAATCCATATGTACAGATTAGTGATCTGTGTAGTCCTAAACAAATTACTTACTCCCTAAGCACCTCTGTAATGTTATAGGTTTAGGACTATACATTATATATTATTTTATATTATAGTGTAGCATAACATATCATATCATACTATATTATAATATATTAATGTACAACAATATGTTCTATATGCTATAATATATTGTGTGATATATAATATGAGTAATATAGAATAGAATACATTGGTATTATGGATATATTGAGCATATTAAGATGTGATGGCTATATTAAGGAGAAATAACTACATTGTAAAATCAAAAGAATGATAAAACTTGAAAAATAAAAAAGAAGCTGAATAAATATATATGATGAAACATATGACTTAATTGGGTTTTATATCATACAAATCCAAGGTGTTCTAATACTATTGGTCATATCTTTGTGTTGTCATCAGGTCCACCTCATAGGCATTGTGATATAAAGGAAAAAAGACTGGTCTGGGAACCATATTGAATGAACCAATGAAAAATATGAAAAATGTATTAAAAAGTAATGGAAATATCTGCAATGCACTGTGCTGATACCAGAAGGCCTGACTTTGACACATTAATTGTGAGATTTAGTCTTAGTCTGTCTGAGTTTGAGTTTCTCCATCTACAAAATGGGGATGATTATTGGGTTACTGTAGTGAAAGTGTATTGCAAACCTTAAAACATTAGCGTGACATAACTTTTTATTAACATTTGGCCAATTAAAAAGATGGACACTTGCTACTTTGGGGACATAATTATCTATCATATTTATCTAAAAACATAGTCCATTAGTATTTGTCATAATCTATTCATTATATATTTATTATTAAATTAATGTATCATAGTAGTTTACCATATTTAGTTTTTTATTTATGCATTGTTACATTTTAGTCAATTTAGTTTAGTTATGCATTTAGTTACATTTAATTCAATTAAATACATATTTAAGCTCTCTGGTGGTAAGACACTGAGCTAGGCACTAGGAAAACTGTAATGTGATGAAATGAAGTATTTTCAGAAAGCTTAGAATCTATGAGGATCTGGTCATAGGAATATGATTTGGAAGGATAATTATAATTCAATTAATGTAGTTTAGAAACAGAATTTCATTCTATTTACCTTTAGCTTGACTTCCCAGATTTCCAGATCCAAGATCTTTAGACTTGTAACTTCCAGATTTGCAAGCTCTGTGGAAATAGATGGTGGTAAAGTGCATCTTAAAGGGGAGAAGCTCAGGGACCAAAACTTAAACTCAAAAAAAAAAAAAAGGACTCAGGGGCCCTGTAGACTAACTTATTCCTGAAAAGGTATCTCACCTGTGCTTGAAGATCTTCAAGGAGGAAAACCTTACTACCTCCCAAGTCAGCTTATTTTACTTTGGGAAGGCTGCAAGTGTTAAGAAATTTTCTCTGACATTGAGCTTAAACGTGCTTTGTTATAACCTTCATGACATGATATAATGTCAACCTTCTATCTTCTGGAGTCAATCAGAAAAAAAAGAGTCCATCTTTTATGTGATAACCTTTCATTTATTTGAATGGCTATCATTTGCCCCTTTGGTCCTCTTTTCTATTATCCCCTGGCTTCTATTGACTAGGGGATTTTCGTTTTATTTTTTCTCTCTCCCTTTCTCCTCACTCTGTCTTCCTCTCTCCCTTCTTCCTTTCTTCCCTTCTTCTCTCTGTCTCTCTGTTTCTGTTTTTATCTCTGTCTCTCTCACTCTCTTTGTAATTGTTTTTGGCTTAGGAACTTTCAGTATGGAAACTCAATTCTCTCCATCTGTAAAGATAATATGATATATATAGTATATAGAGTCCTGTACCTGGAGCCAGGATGACCCAAGTTCAACACCCACTACTGACATACATTAACTGGGGCCTCACTTCTCACTGCCTCCATGAGAAAGCCTCCTGAGACTCCATCAGCAGATAACTCTATTTGAAGCCCTATTTTCCTCAGAATTCACCCTCACCTTTCTGTCAATGCCTCTTCTCTACACTGAACAGTGCTTTCCTCTCTGTTCTGACTCTTAAATCCATTCTGGCTCTCTCAATGGTAGCTGCTCCTGAAGGACAGATACCCTTGTGATTCTTAACTGCTCTTGGGATTTACCATCTGCCCTGAAATTGGAACTTAAGACCCCTAGCCCTCTCCTTCTTCTCTGCAGTTCAACTTTCCTGCATGCTGCCCTTCCTGACTAGAATTTGAACTCCTTGAACACAGGGACTGTATCCTTTTTTTTGGTATTATCCCCAGTGCCTAGTGCATAGTAAATTTTTTTGTTCATTTATTACTAGTTCTGTGTACCAGGGCAAGTCATAACCTCTGAATCCCAGATGCCTTGTTTATAAAATAAGGATTGGATTTATTTCCTCCAATGGCCCTTCTAGTTCTGAATCTAGGATAAGGTTAGAAGATTATAACTAATAGTGTTTTTGAGAAAGGTGCTTGGCAAGTATGGAGAGAAAGGTCTGAGAAGTTAAAAGTGCCTCATCCATGATCTAATAGTCACTTATATCAGGGATGGGACTTGAACTGAGGCCTTCTTGACTCCAGGTCCAGCACTCTCTACTGCCTTTAACTATTAGATTTTTTAAGAATTTTGGTAAGACATGTTTAACCTATATTGGACTGCTTGCAGTCGTCTATAGGAGAAGGTTGGAAGGGGGAGGGAAGGAGAAAAATTTGGAACACAAGGTTTTGTAAAGGTGAATGTTGAAAACTATCTTTGCATGTATTTGGTAAAATAAAAAATTATAAAAAAGAATTTTGGTGAGAATCTATGCAGTATATTTAACTGCTGGGAAATACTCAATCACTGAATGAGAGTATAACATTTTTCGCTTTTCTGTTATGAAAAGTGGACCTGTTCTATTAAATGGTGGAAAGGGGAGGCAATTGGGGTTAAGTAACTTGGCCTGAATCACACAGGTAGTAAGTATTTGGGCCACATTTGAACTCAGGACCTTCTGATGCCACGGTGGGTATTCTATCTATTGTACCACCTAGTTGCCCTTAACATCACATTTCACGTTTTTCTCTGCATGATTTATGGTTGAGTTAATACTCATTCATTTTCTAAGAACTCAAGTTCATAACAAGTTCAACATATTTTGTTTTATGTGGAGTTTGCTTTATCCAGGGAGGGAGGAAATAAACATTTATTAAGCACTTACTATATGCCAGGCATTCTGTTAAGTGCTATGAAAATACAATATCTTTTGATCTTTATAACAACTCTGGGAGGTGAATGCTATTATTATTTCCATTTTATAGACAGGGAAACTGATTCAGAAGTTCAGTGACTTGCCCAGGATTGCACAGTTTATAAATGTCTGAGGACAGTTTTAAACTCAGATTTTTGTGACTCCAGACCCAATGTTCCATTCATTGCTCCATGCGGTTTACTTACCCTTCATCTCCATCAATCAGGAGGCAATAGGTTTCAATTTCCTTCTCCAGATAGACCTTGATATGCAGGAGCTGCTCATACTCCAGCTTCTGGCCCTCGGTCTCAGTCCTGACTTGCTGCAGTTGCTCCTCTAGAGCCCCAATCTGGGCTTGGATTTGTGACAGCTGCACACAGTAGTTCCCTTCTGTCTCGGTCAGTGAGCATTCAAGAGAGTGTTTCTATTACAGGCAAACAAAAGAATGTATAGAAAAATTTTTCAGATCCATATAGACGTGAGATTTTTCCCACTAAGAGCTTTGAATGAGCCTTTGGGCTTTCCTATGAATTTCCGAAGCATTCAAGTCAAGTCTTGGGATCATGAGATTATAGGTTCATGGATGCAGACAGAGCAAGAAGGGACCTGAGTGGCCGTCTGATCCAATCCCCTCAATTTAGAGATGAGGAAAGTGAGACTGAGAGGAGTAAAATGCCCTACCTAAAGCCAGAGATAATAAATAGCAGAGTGAGAAATTTGCACTCTGGTCCAAATTCAGGGCTCCTATACTTCCTTATTATGAGATGTAAAATTCTTCATTTTGAGGTGGAGGTTTCAAATTAGGATTGCTATGATTGTCAAACCCCAATATTTCATGACATTTCAAAAACTCATGTGAAAAAAAATCATTGATTTTTCAGTTGCCAAGAACCTCTAATAATGGAAGATGGTCCTAACAGGGACTGATGCTGATCAATGCTCCCTGGGGCAGAAGGTATGATTTTGTGCTGAGCACTGTGCTTTCTTTTAGAGGATTATTAAAATTAGTGATCAGGGTCACTGCCTTTGTAAAATTGACCATCAAAAGCTTATACTTTAGTCAGGGGACACCAAACAGATGAAAAAATGTAACACAAAACACCCAAATGAATATGTAGGAAAACCCTAAGAAAATTGCTAATGCAAGGTATATTTTCTAACTTGAGAAACAAGTAGAAGAAGAAAAAAAAATCAAGGAAAATTTCTCAGAGAAATAATGCAGATAGGAAATTTTGCAACTCATTCAGGACATGGACAGCACTCAATTAGCATACATTGTGGGAAATAAATATAAGCCAGAATTGCAAAGCAAGAAGGCATCAGATAGCTTGGGTCTTAAAGGGTCTGTATTTATTAAATTGTTTTTGTTTGTCCTTTATTCTCCAAGAGGACCATGACCTTAGGGAAATGATGCCATGGCATCATTTGTAGGCAATGAATCCCTGTAGGCAACAGGGATTTTGAGTATAATTAACATATGTGCTAAAGATGAATTGGACTGTGAAGAGAATGAAGATAGAAAATCCATCTCCAGTAGGATTTTTTTTTAACAGCTGATTTTTAAGTGATATAAAAATGATCGAAGCCATACCTAAGGAGAGAGGACCAGAGCTTTCACCAGAGCCCTCTGGTGGGGGTGCTTGCTCCTTTGCCTGTTCTTTCCACAAGGTGGCAGCAACAATCACCTCATCTCAGCCTCCCATTCAGGTAGCATCACATTAGGTGAGCCTGCGGAGCCCATCCCATTGCTGCTAAGCTGCAGCTTGCCCTGCCAATCAGAACCCTGAAAATGGTCCCCTAGACAGCTGAGAAGTCACCCGTGTCCTACCGTGGCTAAGAGAGACTGAAGTTCAATTTCTAAGGTTTGAAGGGTGCGTTTCATTTCGGTCAGTTCATTGCGCGCTGAAGTCGTGGCTCCCACATCATCCGAAATCTGCTGCTGCAGGGATGCGCTCTGAAACACCACGGAAAAGGCAGCCGAATCTTAGTTCTGGGACTACTACTGGAGCGCCAGAGGCATTACCCCCTCCTCCCCAAACCTCCCAAATAGATGAACCTTTTCATTGAACCAGGCTTCAGCATCCCTGCGGTTCTGCTCAGCCAGGTCCTCGTACTCAGCCCTCATATTGTTCAGCAGAAGGGTCAGATCCACCCCTGGAGCTGCGTTCATCTCCACATTCACGTTTCCTCCAGCAGCGCACTGGAGAGCTTGCATCTCCTAGAAACAGAAAGATGTGAAGGAAATACGAGGGCACCTAGGTAATGTAAAGGGGAAGCTAGGTGATGAAGTGCTGGATCTGGAATAAGACCTGAGTTCAAATCCTGCCTTAGAAACTTACTAGCTGTGTGACCCTGAACAAGTCACTTAACTGTCTCAATTTCCTCAACTGTCAAATGAGCTGGAGGAAGAGATGCCAAACTACTCTAGTATTACTTTGCCAAGAAAACCCCAATGGGCTTATGAAGAGTCTGACAGACTGAAATAACTAAAAATGTGACCTGTATATATGGCATGCTGGATTTGGATTCAAGATCTGAGTTTGAATCCTGCCCAAGACAATTAACTACCATGTGACCTTGGGCAAATTACTTAAACTTTGTAAAATTGGGATAATAATGGTACCTTTCTCCTGAGATTGTAATGAGGATCAAATAAAGTAATATATATATATATATAATGCACTTTGTACAATATAAATATAATATATACATAAAATACATAACATGTTATAACATACATATAATTATATATTATATAGTTATAAAATATAATAATATATTATTTATCATCATTATCATCATTGTTATCACTTGATCAAAACCACATTGCTCAATAGTATGAGGGTCTGGACTAGGACATAAGTCTCCAAATCCCAAATTCCCTACTCTTTTCTATGATGTTATATTCATTCTCCTTAACTCCACTATACTTATTTTATGTCAAGTTGCATCCTTCAGAGTACTTTGCTGTAAAAAATCCATCGAAATATTCCAAGGCCATTTTCATGCCTTTCCTTAGTTTCCTTGTATCTAGGCTAAATAGACTTCATTTTTTTTATCCACACTTTATCTTATTCAGGGATTGGTACTGATGTAAATAAGATAATATTTATGAAGTGCTTTACAGATCTTAAAACAGTATGTACATGCTAGCTGTTATAACCTAGCTAAAGCCCAAATTTAAGAAATTTCTGCACTGTTGAGGATACATAGCTCTGAAATCATAAATTATACATAAGTCATACATTATACAAATTAAATTTTTTTTCCCAGAGGATAACTTCTTAAAGAAGCCATCAATTAGATTTTCTTGCAAAAAGAAACTGAAATCTATTCCCCAGTTAAAACCTAAATTCATATTAAGCACTTCACTGGTATGCAATTGGGTTACACTAATTAGGATGAAGGAAATGTATTTGCAGAACAGATGTTGTGAGATTGTTGTGAAAAAAAAAAGGTAACTGAAGGTATGAGAAATCACACCAGCAATAGTAATATCTTTAAATAGAGCTAGAGTATGACTAATCATGAGATTGAGTCATTAACTGGCATGAAGGTTATTCCAAAAAGAACTTCCAAAATGTTTGGAGTAGTAGTGACATCATTATAATAAATGTGAAATATCTCAGGATCCCTATATGTACCATATATATGGTACCATAGGTAGCTAGATGGCACAGTAGATAGTGTGCTGGACCAGGAACCAGAAAGTCCTGAGTTCAAATATAGCTCAATACGTTAGTTATGTGACACTGGTAAGTCACTTAATCCTGTTTACTCAATTTTCTCATTTGTTAAATGAACTAGAAATGGCAAACCACTAATTTCTTTGCCAAAAAACCTCAAGTAGGATCATGAAGAATTGGAAACAATTGAAAGGACTGCAAAATAATAATCTCAGGGGACTGTTTTGAACAACATCATACCTTTGTATGAACAAGTTCTTGTGTATTTGTTAAAAGGGAGAAAAAACCCTCACTCATTGTTTTATAGTTACATTTTATTCTTGATGAAGAGTAAGGTTGTTTCAATTAGTTACCCACCCATCCTAGTAGGAGACTTAGCTGCTAATGAATTTTTGACATTCCCCCAAATCAAACCCATTCCCCAGAAGATGAGGTTTTCCACTTCCTCCCAATGTTCAAAATAATATTCTACTGGATTAAAAGATATTTCTAAAAGCTTACATTCCAAAATGCTTCAGAATGATCACTGTATATATGTGGAGTATATATATGGAAGTAACCTTCTTTGGAATGTATGGACTTCTTTATGCTTGTTTAAAAGTAAATTTTTCCCGTGGCAATTGAGGTTAAGTGACTTGCCCAGGGTCACACAGCCAGGAAGGATTAAGTGTCTGAGACCACATTTGAACTTAGGTCCTCTTTTTTCAGGGCTGGTGATCTATCTACTACACCAACCAGCTACCCCCAAAGTAATTCTTAATATTTTGTAATGACACTTATTAAATCATTTTCCTCTAAGGTATACCATGATTTTCCAAAGTTCCCACTGTGATCTAGGAATTCATGTTGAATATCCTACTGAATTATTTTCTATATGTTTGAATAAAAACACATTGCTGATAAGAGCAAGATTAAAGGTTTAACCCACATGTAGATTATTCATTTTTGTTCTTTTGATCAAAGTTGTGAAGTGCAAGCTGTTGTGATACTGGAGGCACCTGCTAATGACTGCTGGGGATCCAACTCAGACCAGCAGAATGGATTCCTTTGTGTGAGATGATGATGATAATGCCAGCAAGATAGAATGAATTTTTTTTTCCTTTTGGTAAATAGGAACTCTTGATCACATGAGGGACCAGGTGAAAAAACATTGAGTAATCCCTTGAGTAGAATCATAGTGTCATAGGTCTGGAGCTAGACCAGATCTCACAGGTCACCTAGTCCTGTTCTCTCTTTAAACACATGGAAGAACCAAAAGTCTAGAAAGGGGAAGATAGTGGGAAATGTTAGTGAAAGAGGAGGAGGTGGGAATAGGGGAGTCTGAACTCAGGTCTTTCCACTATTAAACCCAAGGTTTTTCCCTATATTATACTGCTTCTTCATACCATTCCCAGTTTATGGCCTAAAGATAATGGGTCAGTAGCATTGCTATATCAGAAAGCTAGTTCACACTATATTTCACTATGAATAGTTTTTCTTTTTAGAGAAAGAAGAGAGTTAGGAAACTGCATTCATACCTCTTTGTGGTTTTTCTTGAGGTAAGTCAGCTCCTCATTCAGAGTTTCATACTGAATCTCCAGATCCGTTCGGCACAGGGTCAGCTCATCCAGGACTCTTCGCAACCCATTAACATCAGCTTCAACATTTTGATGAAAAGCCAGTTCACTTTCAAACCTTAATGAGTATTAAAGAATTTTTGTTACTTTGGATAGTTTGGGGAAACTCCTAATCACAAAAGAAAGGGGTTCCAATGCTGGCATCTTGCCCCATTCTGAGGTTTCCAACTACAGGAGCTTTACAAAGGTTTTGAGTTGTCTTTTTTCTCCCAAAGCCAATGAACATGATTGGTTATTTACCAGCGATTGTACTTCCCAGACAGTGCCTGATACACATTCCTTCTTCACCTCTGCTTCTTAGAGGATAATAAATTTTTAAGTTGCTGAGTATCTCAGAGGATACTGAGTCTAACTCTCTTATTTTACAGATATGAAACTGAGACTCAAACAAGTTATGTATCTGTTCTTTAGATCATGATCTTGAGAGCTGGGACTGTCTTGTGTGTCTTTTTTGTATCCCAAACACTTAACACAGTACCTGGTATACAGGAAGAGCTTAATAAATGTTTATTGATTTCCTGTGATCATATAACAACTGTCTGAAGGATGATTTGAACTCAGTTCTTCTTGACTCTGAGTCTAGTACCCTATCCACTATAGGAGGTCACCCAGTTAGTGACCCTAGATGAATTCAGCTCATATTTCATCTCCTACATAAAACCTTTTCTTCCTCTCCTCTCCCATTTGATTGCTATGGCTTCCATTTGCTTTTTGTATTGATTCTATGTTGGCTTCAAGATTTTTTTAAACCATAAATATTATCATCTTACCCAACTCTCTCATTTTGCAGATGAGGAAACTGAAACTCAGAGAAGCAAAGCAATTTTTTTTCCCCAAGGTCAAACCGCAGAGTCAGAATTTGAACCCAGATCTTCTAGACCTAGGATTCTTCCCACCACATTTAATGAAAGGATCAGCAAGATGGTTAACTTTGATGGCTTTTATTGCTTCTGAACGTCTTTTCCCCACACTTACTTCAGTCTGAAGTCATCGGCGGTGAGCCTGGCATTATCAATTTGTAGGACTGCACTGGCGTTGCTGGTGGTAGAAACAATGATCTAGAAATGGAAAAGTTGACAATATTCTGACAATATTGTTGCCTGGGTAATTTTGTAAGTTTTTCCTTTCTTGAATTGAAAATTGAAGGACTGGGACAGCTAGATGGCATAGTGGATAGTGCACTGGTCCTGGAGTCAGGAGCACCTGAATACAAATCCAGTTACCTCTTCCTAGCTGTGACCCTGGCCAAGTCACTTAACTCCAATTGCTTCATCCTCCTTCCCCCCAAAAAGGAAGGATTTCAGTTCTTTTGTGGATACATATCAATGTGAACATTCCTTTTATTGATATAAACACCAATCTCCTTAGGTCTTCTTAATCTGTAAAATTCTATTTTCTCTCTCTCCTTCTTCCATTCATGTGTTAAAGTAATGGAAATCAAAACCATTATTTTGGATAAATATGTTGACCATTAGGAAACATTTTTTTACAATGGATTAATTCATCAATTCAGATGAATAAAAAACAGCTATGCTTGTTGATATATCCAAGTTTCCTAGATTGTTTTTAAACTTTACAAGGACATTAAGGGAGCCTAGATGGTGCTATGGTGCACAAAGGTGAACTGGTGTCAGGAAAATGCATCTTCCTGAGTTCAAATCTAGCTTTAGACATTTACTAGCCCTATAAGTCTGGGCAAGTCATTTAATCCTGTTTGCCTTTATTTCCTCATCTATAAAATGGACTCAAGAAAGGAATAGCAAACTACTTGCCAAGAAAACTTCAAATGAAGTCACAAAGAGTCAGATGACTACTATTAAATAACAAAGACCATTAACTTTAAAAATTTTTTTAAAGAATCCTGAACCTTAAAAATACTTTTCTGGATAGATTTTATGTATAACTACATTTTAAGATAAAAAACAACAGAATTATTGATTTAGAGTTGGAGATCAACTTAGTTGAATTCAACAAGTATTTATTATTTTTAATTGGAAGGAAAGTTACATATTACACTTATGTAGTATTTTGAAGCTTGAAAAAACACTATAGATATATTTACATAACACATAACTTCATTATATATGTGTGTATATATGTAATATGCATTATATACACTGTATATAAAACATGCATTGTATGTAATGTATAGAAATACATTATATATAATGTATATATAATATTCTCTCTCTTTTTCTCCATCTCTCTTTATATATACAATATACTTCATTTCATTTAGTCCTGAAAAGATGCTTCCAGATAGCTCTTATTATTATCTCCTCTCCCCCCCTTTTTTTTTTAAAAGATGAAGAAACCAAGTTTTAAAGAAGTTAAATGACTTTTCCAGAATAACAATACTAGTATCCAAGGCTGGGTTATAATTAAAATTTTCTGATTCTAGTAACATCTCCACTGCAATAAGTTGATTCAATCTGCTCATTTAAAAAGAAGGTGAATGTAAGATTATAACGAACATAATAAGTTTTAGATCTGGGATTTTAATCCAAAATCTTTTGAGTCCAAATTCATTATTCTTTTCTTTTACACCAGGATCTCATAAAAATCACTCCAAATTATTTTCTTACCTGATTCTTAAGATCTTCAATTATTGGTAAATATCGGCTGTAGTCATGATCAAGCCCCCGGCAAGATCCAGGACCAAATTTCTCATACCACCCTTTGATCTTCTCCTCCAGCTCAGCATTGGCCTCTTCCAGAGCACGTACATTATCCAGGTAAGAAGCCAGGCGGTCATTAAGGTTCTGCATGGTCACTTTTTCATTGCCAGACAGAAGCCCTCCTTCACTCCCCAAGAAGCTAGTACAGGAAGTGCTACCATTTCCTACAGTGGAGCTGCTCCCAAAAGCACAGGAAAAGCCACTTCCAATGCCAGTCACTCCGCATGCACTTCCAGTCCCAAAGCCTGACCCTCCACTAGAGAGCCGGACAGAGCCTGTTGTGGGCCGGGAGCAAGATCTCCTGGGACCACTGGAAAGGCAAAGAGACATGGCTGATGGAGAGTGCGTGCAGAGTCTTCTTGTGTGGTCAAGAAGTCCAAATGGAGTGTTGGTATTTGAAATGATTTGGTTTGCCTATTTTATAGCCATTCCCTAGGGTGTTTCTGCCTGAATTGTGCCTACCACGAGTAAAACACTGCTTGCCTGTTCAGCAACTTACCCTAATTGAATGCTTTTTTTGTTTTCATAATTAGCAAATAATTTTACTGGGTCCATTTCCGTAGGTGGGTGGTTGCCCCTAGGTTGGTTGTTATCTCCAAAATTGTATTGGGTGGAGCAATGTCAGATTATTATTATGCTTTTAATTTTGAATGAGTAATGCCTCTCTTACAATCTTTAGAAGCCTAAAGTCATCATTTTGAGAGAAGAAAGAAAATTTAGCTTCATGGTCTCATAGAATCTAAGAAACTCAGAGTTGGATGGCATTTCAGTCTGACCTCTAATGGAACAAAAGTGACCTCGAAAGCATCTCCAACAACTTCCGACTCCTGTTTTGTGATCTCTAGAGAAGGGGAACTGATGACTTTCCTAAGACAACTTATTTCATTTTCAGACATCTTCGGATATCTGAAATTCTAAGGAAGTCTTTTTTTATATTAAGTTTAAATCTTTCCCTAACTTCCCTAATTTCTGATAACTTAGTAAGGCAAAACTGAACAAGTCTAATTCATTTTATATCTGACCTTATATTTCCTATGGCCTTTGACCACGTTTGATTTTCTTTTTTCTTTTACTAATTCAAGATTCTCTTGCCTCTATTTTACAATTAAGATAGCTGTACAAGATCTGAGGAGACAAGTCTACATTTCTTTCCGTGTTATATAGATTATGCAAATCCACAGGACTAGAACTTCATTTCCATAGAGTCTTGTGCAGGGGTATTTTATTATGGAAATTCTCTATATTTTCTATATCATTCTCTTGGGGAATGAAAATCCAGACATATGGGTTTGTATCTGCTACACAGCTCATGCTAAATATCAACTTTCCCATTATTTCCCCTCAACTCAATATATCAAATGGAATAGAATTAGAAGAGAGCTTACAGATAATCTTCTCCAACCCCATCATTTTATAGATGAGAACATTGAAGACCTGAAAGGGCAACTAATTTTCCATAGAAGTCTAGTTTAGTTGGACTGTGTTCACCCTGAGTTCCTCTAATGGTGATTTTTTTTATTAGTTTCTCCAAAGGGCATCCATTTAAAATGTGGTTGCTGATATGATGTATTCTGTCGGTTCATATTCATGTTAGGAGATACTTGTCTTGTTTTAATCATATTGATAATGAAAAGCAAGCCCATAATTTTCATTTGATTGGAGTAAGAAAGGATTTGGGCAGTTAGGTGGTATGGTAGATAGAGACCCGAAGTCAGGAAGACTCATCTTCCTGAGTTCAAAGATGGCCTCAGACAATTACTAATCATGTTACTCTGGACAAGTCACTTAACCCTATTTGCCTTAGTTATTTCATCTTTAAAATCAGATGGACAAAAAATGGCAAGTTACTCCAGTGTGTTTTGCCAAGAATACTCCCAATGTCATCATGAAGGGTGAGATACAATTGAAACAACTGAAAAACAAGAGAATCTATGTGAATGTGTGATCCTACAAATTTAGAACTATCCCTGATTGTAAATATGACATCTTTTTTTGTTTTATTGACACTTAGTTTGGGTGGAGAGTTGGAATTCTACATTAGTTAGACACTGTATATAAGTTCTTTTTAAAAATTTACTGAAGGAGTAAAATAGTCTCAAAATGAGCAAATTTGTAATATATGAAGAAATAGACGTGTGTGTGTGTATATATATATATATATATATATATATATATATATATATATATATATATGTATGTATGTATATACATCAGGGACCAACCTAGTCCAATCCCCTCATTTTATAGAAGAGAAAACAAAGATACATACAGAGTGTGACGTAACCAACATCAGATAGGTGGTAATTGGTAGAAGTAGAATTTGAATCCAGATCTCTGAGTTCTTTTCATGCTATCATCCTGTCTCCCTTTGCTGAAAACTGTCCTTTTGAGTATGAATGGTTAGAGGTATTTGTTACTTTTGTTATTTTCTAAAATTGGCATAAACTGCCTTTCTTTGGAAATAGAACATGACTGTCAGTGTAGCAGCACTAGATTAAACATGGAAGTTCCTGTGGATTTAGAAAATTGGATTGTCAGAGAGGGTAATGATTGGGCCAAGATATGACATAGTAGGGCAAACGGAGGGGGGCCAGCCTTATCTGTCATAAGGAACTTGAGAAAGCTGTTTCCCCTCACTTTTCTGTATGTGCTGGTGATTTTGATGATCTAGGGCAAATTAATCTTGCTAAGAATCTTAGAATCACTGAACAGGAAGGGATCTTGAGATCTTATCTGATTTGAGCCCCTGCCTTTAGGCAGATGACTCTTGAAATTATCCAGCACAGATGTTTATCTCTTCTTCACTCTTGCTGCAAATAGCACTATGGTTTTTCTATGTTCCCATATCCAAACCTTGGTATTTTCTTGGTCTGTTCCTTAATTCACTCCTCAGTGAATCAGAGTTAAAATGTTGAGCTGAAACTTTCTGTAATAGAGTCTCCACTCGCTATTTCTGGTTATGCTTTTGAAAATTACATGAAATGTATTGAGTACATACTGAGTATGATTAGATAAGAAAAAGTATTGATTTAGTCCTTTATTGGAGTCTCCAGCTTTCATATACTTTTGTAAAGTGCAGGGACCCATACTGAACACAATGAAATCCAATTTCATTCAATCTAGTCTAGTTCGAATATTTCATTCCAATACAGCTCAATACCACCCCATACCATTTTATCCAACATAATACAACAAGTATTTATGAAATGTCTGCCAGGAAAGATATAAAGACAAATCAATATTAAGTTACTGCCCTCAAGGAATTTATAACCCACAGTGGATTAGGGGAGAGAAGATATAAATAAATAAACAGATAAGTAAATTCAAATTAATTTGAATAGAGAGAAGGCACTAACAACTAGCTAGGATTAGGAAAGATTTCCCATACGAAGTGGCATATGAATTGAAATTTGAATGAAACTAGGATTTTATATCCTTAATAATATTCTCAAGAGAATCTGACTAATGCTGAGAAGGATACTTATCTGGCTAATATATGTCATTGTACTTTTCAAAAATCCTAAGTTCATTCTTGGATAGCTTGGGTCCGAGAGCTCCCATAGGGCTCTCTTACAGATCACAGAAACTTCATTGAAATGGGAAAAGTTTACATCATACATTTTCCCAATGGGACATTATTGTTCTTATAGTTGTTTATATGACCCCATTTTTGGTATTCTTGGCAAAGACACTGGAGTGGGTTTGTCATTTCCTTTTCTAGCTTCTTTGACAGATGAGGAAACTGAGACAAACAAGACTAAGTGATTTGCCCAGGGTCGCACACAGCTAGTAAGTATCTAAGCTGAATTTGAATTTAGGTTCTCCTGATTCCAGCCTGGCACTCTATACTCTTCACCCAGCTGTCCTTGGCTATTACTATATTCTCTTAAAATGCAGGTAGTTATCTAGCCATGCATCTAGTAGCAAACATCAGAAAATTGCCTGATTCCAAATCCAATATTTTTTTTTTTACACTAGACCACATAGCCTTTCCCTTTAGGACTAGAGTCTTCTGGCTGACTTAATTAGAACTTAAAAATAATTTACTGATATTGATTTTTTCTATTTATTGATTTTTATTTTTGAGAGAGGCATGGGCCTAAATCTATGATGAATATATAATAGTCTTCATATTTTTAATTCACTAATTGAATTTTGTTACTTGAAATAAATAAGCTAATAATTAATACCTACATGTTTATGAAACACCTACCACGAGCAAGACACAGGATGGAAATAAACAAATAAAAAGCACTGTTTCCCCTTCTTTAAGTGCTTAAAGTCTAGAAGATGTAATAAGACATGGATCAAAGTAACTAGAAAAAGCTAAGTATAAGAAGAACAAGTAATAGCCCTTGGAGATGTCCATATTCTTCTACTTTTTTCATAGTAAAGAAACCTCTTACAGAAAATGGAAGATGACTTCTAATTGGAATATACAAGTGAAGAGTTTATAGAAATTTTATATTCATTAGGCTTTGGAGGATGGACAAGATGTTAATAAGGTTTTAAAAAAGAAGCAAAGGGTGAAGGGTGTGGAATAAAAACTTCATCGAAATCAACATATTTTCATTTTGGCTTCCATGTGCTATGATTCATCTTAATTAATCAGGGTAAATTAGTAATTGCCATTTAATTAAAGTCTTTGTAAGTGATATATGTGTGTACATAAAGATGTGACTTTGCCAGGTCATCAGAACATTTGAAGAGAATTTTGGATCAGCCAATGGAATCATTGGAATCATAATTTGAATAAACTTGCCATGAATGTGATCATGAGTTAGAAAGAACAACAAAAGCAATAGAGTAGAGGGCTCTGAGAGCAGCATATCTGAATTTGAAGGTTATTTGACAATTGTTAATAGGGTAATCTCGTACAAGTCATTTAATCACCTTTAGCTTCCATTTCCTCCTCTGTAAAACCATGGGGTTAAATTTCTAGGTGATATCTAAGGTCTTTTCCACCTCATACACCTATGATCCTATGAATTTTCATCTACAATTCAATACCTGGATTTTACTTGGTATTGAATGGTGAGTAATTACTCCAAAGAACTGAGCTTAGTTACCAATCCCGTAGATGCTAGATGCTCATTTCCTGGTGATCATTACTATTTTTAATGATCAGTCTGATGAGATATTGAAATAACCTTTTCAATAATATGAATGGTGCTAATGACATGGAATTAAGAATAGTTTGAGAATTGAGGTCCCATATTTATTTTCTATTATGTCCTTGGTTTGGACCTATTAGGATTAGGATTAGGGGCAGTAGGGTAAGGGAATTTAAAATAGCCAGGACCACCAAAAGTGACTTGCAACAGAAGAAAATTTATTGAAATTAAAGAATAAAAAGAGCAAGGATTTTATTACTCTAAACAAGTGTATATGCCAAGAACAAGTACAAAGGAAGAATAGAGAAACATTTCTGGAAACATTTATTTCCGGCAGCAGAAATGATTTTCTTGTGTTACTTTTGTTTGTTTTTTAATTTTGTTTTTGTTTGACCAGACTGGTGATTTCAATGATATAGGGAAGCTCCTAAGGAGAAGCTTGTATCTTTGAAGACTGGCACCTTCTTTGTAACTTTTGGTCTTAACATTGCTGCCATGGTATGTCATATTTTGCAAAGGGAAGCTCTTCATTCACCTGTCAGCCTCATGGTGATTTACAAGGTACCCTCTGTTCCATTGTAATGTTGCTTATTTTAGAGGATTTTTCTTCAACTGAATGGACCTTCACGGAAAGGACTGGACCATTTGGATCTCTTTCCTCAACAACTGTTTTGACCACAGTGGTTTGTGCTGAATCTAGAAATGAACCAAACATGGCATTAATCTGATGTAGGTCATGCTCCAATAAGACTGCCAGTAGATGTGAATATAAGACACAGTCCTATTTTTGTGTCTGACCCTGGATAGAATGTATTTGGAATAGGGTATCTTTTGTCATATGTAAAAATCCATTGATTTAAATTGATGATTATCTCGATATAGGAATGACTTTTATTCATTGACAATTTTTTTTTATTAGTAGACATTTAAAAGTGTGAAATAAAGTGCCAGGCAGCCCTCTTTGTAGTGGCCAGAAACTGGAAACTGAGTGGATGCCCATCAATTGGAGAATGGCTGAATAAATTATGGCATATGAATATTATGGAATATTATTGTTCTGTAAGAAATGACCAGCAGGATGATTTCAGAAAGGCCTGGAGAGACTTAAATGAACTGATGCTGAGTGAAACGAGCAGGACCAGGAGATCATTATATACTTCAACAACAATACTATATGATGCTCAATTCTGATGGACGTGACCTTCTTCAGCAATGAATTTGAACCCAAATCAGTTCCAATAGAGCAGTAATGAACGGAACCAGCTACACCCAGTGAAAGAACTCTGGGAGATGACTATGAACCACTACATAGAATTCCCAATCCCTCTATTTTTGTCTGCCTGCATTTTTGATTTCTTTCACAGGCTAATTATACACTATTTCAAAGTCCGACTCTTTTTATACAGCAAATTAACTGCTTAGACATGTATACTTATATTGTATTTAACTTATACTTTAACATATTTAACATGTATTGCTCAACCTGCCATCTGGGGGAAGGGGTAGGGGGAAGGAGGGAAAAAGTTGGAACAAAAGGATTTGCAACTGTAAATGCTGAAAAATTACCTATGCCTATAACTTGTAAATAAAAAGCTATAATAATAAAAAAAAGAAATAAAGTGCCAGCGTCCCACAGCCTCTTACTGCAAAGGACTTGTGACCTCGCATGTGTGCACACTTGAACTAATGGAGAAAGGTTTAAAAGGTGTTGTGGAAGCCAGGAGCTATAATTTCCTTCAACTACTGTGTGTGTGTGTGTGTGTGTGTGTGTGTGTGTGTGTGTGGCCATGGACTCAAGTCCATTTGCCAACTTGGTTTCCCTTGTCTGCATTCCCTTTAAATTATGAATCTTTTTTCTCCCTATGATGCTCAGAAGTGATCAAAGAAGTGATTTGAGCCGAGATCAGAGGGATGATTGACTCCTTATTCCTGAAAGCTTTGCTTCTTTTAATATGGCATGAGATCAAAGTAGATCTTTTGGTCACTATAGTTACTATTCATTGGGTCTGAGATTGCAGTCCTTTGAAACCCACAAGTCTTTTTTAGACCAACTGTTGTCTAATGACAGCTCCCTTATCTTGTGTTTGTAGACTGACTTTGGTAAACCCTAACATAAAACATTACATTTGTACCTGCTACATTTCAGCTTGTTGGATTGAGTACAATGACCTAATGTGTTCAGGTCTTTCTCCCCGCTCCCTTTTTAATCCTTACTATCATAAGACACGTTGGTTTTCCCTACAATACTTGATTCTATTTATGTTTCCATGTTGTTTTCCCCCAGTAGAATGCAAATTTCTTAAGGTCAGGGACATTTTACTTTTGTCTTTTTCTTTCTAATACACAGCACAGTACCTGGCACATAACAGATATTTAATAAGTGCTTGTAGATTGTGGATTGACCTTTGATGTTCATTGTGTCCAAGACCACATTACACAAAGTCTTCCCTAGGGATAAGTACAACACTGGGAGAGAGACACCCAAGAATACCAGATCTGCTGAACTGCTCTGCAGTGAGAAGTCTCACTTGGTTCTTTTGTTTTCCTTCCTTCCAAGACAAATGACTATAGTTATAAAAATATAAATGTAATGTCTTACATTTTGGTTCAACAAAGTCAGCCTAAAAAAGCACAAGACAAGGAGGAATGTTTAAACAACAATTGATCTAAAAAAGATTTGTAGATTTCAATATAATAAAGCTGTGTGATCTTAAGCAAGTCACTTAATCATTCTCAGCCTCAGTTGTTGTGGGGGTCAAATGAAATAACCTTTGTAAAGAGCTTTGCAAACCTTAAAGTGTTACATAAATATTTATTGCCTTGTTGTTATTAATGGGATAGTTTTAACAAACCTCAGTCTGGACGGTTCAGATCTCTCTGACTTAAAAACATGAAAAAAACCATTGCTTGTAGGCGAACCTGAAATCAGGACTTTTGAAAAGTATTCAAAATTAAGAGCTATTGCCTCCCTTTTTCTAAAGATCAATTGCTCAGCTTCCCTGATTATGGCATTTGTAGGATTAAATAGCATTAGTACTCCTTCAGAGCCTTAAGTAATCTGGATTTGAAACAAAGAAAGACAAATTTTTTGGCATCTTACCTTACTTCATGTTAATATTAAACTTTAACAAAGACATGTGTATCAAACTTTGGAAATGACAAGTCTTCGGTTACTAAGACTTTTATTAAGCCAGTATTTTAGTATCTTTAGAATCTGGTCAAATTTGTTCTGATCAAATTCTCTTAAACTGATGATAAATAGTCAGATCTATAATAATGACTTTTCAGTCTTCATTAGATAGATAACTTCCATAGAGGAAAAAAATGCCCTTTCCTGAACATATGAAGCTTAAAAAAAAATACTTTGATGAAATGTGTTCAAATACTTGAATTTGAACACATGATTATATCCAACCAAAGAAAAGTTAAATACCTTTGACTTGATTTTCCGATTTTGTTATTCCATAACTTTTGGATTTCTGGCATGCAGATTTGCAGGATCTGTGAAAGAAAAAGGCCGTTCTCATTACTTCTAACATTAGCGAATCCAGAAACAAACCTGACAAGTAAGACTATAGAAATCTAATTTCATGAGGTTTTTTTTTTCCCATTTGTCACTTTTGTAGGGGACTAAATAACAAAAGATCAACAGTGACAAGAATGTTTATATGCATAAATTATTATGTCATTAGAACCAGAATCCATGCCTCATTTGGTGGAGCAATAGCTCAGCATTGCAAAGTTCCCCTTCCCTTATTTTGTCCTCTCAGCAGACAGATGAGGAATTATGTGGGCAAAATGTTATATATATTGTCAAGTATGGTCTTTGGCTAAGTCTTCTTTTCTTAATAGCATCTCATTATAAAGGAAGGTTCAATAAGGAGGTGCTGGAAATGACTATGATGCAAGAATAAAATATATCAATAAAACTTATTAAAATATTTGTTGAATGTATACTATTATATGCAAAATAGTGTACCAGGAACTATAGGACAATGGAAAAGTATAAGACACAATTCTTGTTCTCTAGGAAATTGTAATCTGTGTGGGAAGGTTAAGACACATAAACAAAAATATTATATTATGGAGTGCAGGGTATGTATAGCAGAAATAGCTATGGATTTGTAATTCTAGGACCTAGGTTCTTATCTCAGCTCTGGTGGTAACTTACAAGTTGTAACTTCGTTAACTGAAGCTTAGTTTCATCCTCTATAAGATGAGACATCTGAAGTTCTGGGATCTTGCTGTCCTAATACAAGGTAGCTAACAATATAATAAGGAATTTGCCAAGTGAATGAAGAAAGACAGATGTTGGAGGAAGAAGAGAGGACTAGTCTAGTTAACCTTGAGAAGATCTACAATGTTAAGGATTTCACTGACTCCTTGGGTGACCTAAAAGCCTTTTCATTAGTTGTATTTTAAGTGGAAATAACAATGACTACCAATCTACTAGTGGAGAAACCAGTAAAATAGTAATAGAATATATAATTTGACAAAAAAATAAATGCAGTGCATAGCAGATCATTTTAAAGAAATTCTCCTTGTGATTGGGGGTAATTTAACTTTTTATATTTGTATTTGAATATATTCAAAGTGCATAAAAACATTATAATGAAAAAACTGTTACCTGCTTTTATTTTTCTTAGATGGGATATGAGCTTTTAATAAGTTCTTGATATATATGCATTTATAAATACTTATATATATATATACAGCATACTCCAAAAACCTCAGAGCAGTTTTAAGCTCTTTAAGCTTAAAGCTACACTAAGAATTTTGAAACATTCTGCATATATAACAGACAGCATTATATTTTATATATAAACACAAATATATATTTGGGTATATTTATGTATATTTACACATATAGATTATATTTACATGTATTTATTTATATAGATTATATATTAAATGTGTATCTATGTATATAGATTATATAATATATTCATATATTTACACACATAGATTATACATGCAAATATGTGTACATGTACATATATGAATATTTATATTTAATATATATGAAAAAATTTACATTTACACAAATATAAATAGCTGATACATATGCTGTCATGCAAAGAGTATTAGATTTAGAATTGGAATTAAAAGGCCTGGATTCAACTTTGAGTTATGGTCTGCATATATATGTGTGTGTGTGTGTGTATATATATATGTATATATATATATATATATATATATATATATATATAATATTATATGTTATATAGAAACATAGATATATTTATATATATTTACACTTATAGATTACATATATAAACATGTAAGTATTTATATATGTAAGTATTTACATATGTATATATATATATAATATATATAAAAACATTAATATTTACACAAACATAAATAGCCAGTTTGTATCAAGGAAGGACTACTAGGTTTGGATTTGGAATGAAAAGTCCTGGAGTCAAATTGTAGCTATATAACCCTCAGAAAGTCACATTACTTCTCTGCCTCAGTTTTCTTATATGTAAATGATACTTGTACTACCTACCTTGGGAAATCAAATTAGATAGCCACTTTGTAAGTTGTAGTACATTATACCTAAAGGCCAACTATCAACATCGATAGCATTTTTTTGACTAGGATAAGACAATGTGGGAATAGAGACTAGAGAGTCACTACTGGAGTCAGGAAGATCTGAGCTGCAACCCTGTCTCTGACTTATCCAGGCTGTGTAAGCTCAGATGACTCACTTAACCTCTCAAAGTCTCCAGGGTACTTATTCTCTTGGATTATTTTAAGTTATGGATAAGTTAAGTTACTTTGCCTAGACAAAGATGCTTTCTGCACAACGAGTTTCCTCCAGCTCTGAGAACACAGATTTAGACCAAAACAAACATATAATTTGATCATGATTTCTATGGCTGCCTAATAAACCTTTTTTCAGAGACAGCATGATATAGGTATTGAAGCTAGAAAGACCTGGGAACAAGACCTATCTCAGATCCTTACTGGTTGTGTGACTCTGGGGCAAATCAGTTAAACTCTCAGTTTTAAAAAACTAAGACTATAAATCACCCAGGCAGTTGCCATTCTGTTTTGGTAAGGGAGATTTCCTTCAATGGAGTCCCCAAATTCAATCCCTCTCTTTTATTCTTAAGTCTTCTTTACCCTTCTTCTCCATCGATCAAGCAGCAGTAAGTTTCAATTTCTTTTTCTAAGTAGATCTTCATGTCTAGGAGCTGCTCATATTCCACCTTCTGGCTTTCGGTTTCCGTTCGGATTTGTTGTAGTTGATCTTCCAGGGCTCCAATCTGGTCCTGAATCTGGGAGAGTTGAAGGCAGTAGTTTCCTTCTGTCTCTGCCAGGGAGCACTCATAAGAATGTTTCTGAAATCGGAATAAATAAAATAACATGCAAAATGGAAACAACATATATAGATTTTTTTCTTCTAGTCTTCAAATAATAAATATTTGTTTGATGTAGGAAGACTAACTATGTGCATTTCCATCAGAAATCTTGATAAGGTTTTAAACATATTTTCTTTGTTTAAAATCCTTCTAAATTAAAATTTCCTCCTACTTTTCCATACTTTATTATTATTATTATTATTTTTGTGGCTTTGAGGATACAACTGCAAACAGAGTTTTACTGAGTTTTAAATGTACAAGTATTAGCATGATTAACAAATCCCTTGAAGTGGTAATGTATATTTGAATTTTTACTATTCAAAGTTATAACAATGGAAAAGATGTTAATCAGTTTTGGCCTAATGTAAATAAGCCACATCAGTCACTTCTGGGGATTCATTATCCACACTACCTGGGACCTAATTACACTCTTCCACAATTAAATCCAGTGAATTTCTGTTAAGTGCCTATTTTGTAACAGAAGAAGTGCTAAGTTATTGGGGATTCAAGATGCAATGGATAGAATATTGGACCTATAGTCAAGAAAACTCCTCTTCATAAGTTCAAATCTAGCCTCAGACATTTGCCAACTGTCACCCTGGACAAATCATCTTATCTTGTTTGTCTCAATTTCTTCATCTGTCAAATAATCTGTAGGAGGAAATAGCAAATTACTCCAGTAGTTTTGCCAAGAAAATCCCAAATGGGGTCATGAAGAGTCAGACATGACTGAAAAAAAAAAGACTAAATAATGAACCCCATGTAAAGAATATAGATGGAAGTGAAGACATGCAACCAGCATGTACGTGCATAAATAGAAAATATATGCCAAGAAAGACAAAATACTTTTAAGGAAGAGAGCATAAAGAACAAGGCATCAGAAAATCACAGGATTTGATAATAAGAAGGAATTTTAGCAGTCTCCTAGCCCAGCTAATATACAAAAGAACTCTCCATTTAGCATGCCAGACAAGGGATGGTGCAGCCTCTGATTGAAAGCTTCCAAATATGGGAAACCTATCATTTTTTAGGGCAGCTCATTACACTCTTGGAAATCTCAAATTATTAGAATTTTTTTTCCTTGAAATTATCTAAATTTGCTTCTTTAAAACTTTCACTCATTGTTCTGGTTTTAACCTTCTGGGGCCAAACAGAATAAAGTGTAGTCCTTAGAGGCAAGGAGGAGCCATCAAAGATTGTTGAAGTAGAATGTATCATATGTTTAGATCTATGCTTTTACAATATGAGCTTGACAGATGTTGGGAGAAAATTGTGGAAACTAATCACTTTGATGACAGTGTTCACATACCATGGCCATGATGGACTGGAGTTCAATCTCCAGGGTTTGGAGATTGCGTTTCAATTCAGTAAGTTCATTTCGGGCTGCTGTGGCTGCACCAACATCATCTGAGATTTGCTGTTGCAATGATGCACTCTGAAACAAAATTAACAGGATGGTTTTTTGTTCACAATTAATAAAACTGCTTCAAATGAGCTATGCCATGTTTCCTGAGAGATAGTTACTTTTTCATTGAACCAGGCTTCAGCATCTTTGCGATTCTGCTCAGCTAAATCTTCATACTCAGCTCTCATGTTGTTTAACAGAACAGTGAGGTCCACTCCTGGAGCGGCATTCATCTCGACACTCACGTTTCCACCAGCAGCACACTGCAGAACTTTCATTTCCTGAAACAGATAAAGATGCTCATGCTGAATGATATGAGGAAACATATTTCTACCAAATGAACTTCTTGCTTGGGGATGAGAAACAAGAACTGGGTAGAGCTCTTTGCAGAGCATCTTACCTCCTCATGGTTCTTTTTCAGGAAAGTTAGCTCATCACTGAATGCTTCATGCTGGATTTCCAGATCTGTTGTGCACAAGGTCAGTTCATCCAGCACCCTGCGGAGCCCATTGATGTCAGCCTCCACGCTCTGGTGCAGGGCCAGCTCATTTTCATACCTAAAAAGGATATTAAAATATTTGAGTTTGCAGAACAGAGAAGATTACAGAACCCACCATTGATATTTTACATGTTGGAATTTGTGGAAGTGAAAGCTCATTTTTGAGGTTCTTTAGTATGAAAATGCTAAAGATAGTTTGAAATTCACATTGATCTATGAAAAAAGAGAGACAATGGAGAATAGTGGATAGAGAGCTGGGCTTTAAACCCAAAAGACCTGGATTCAAGTCTAACTCTGATATGTATATGCATTGTAACTCTGAGCATACTAGAGAATTCTAAGACTATAAGATACATAGAATATAAGTGACTTTAACTGATATAAGTACTCAGTCCTTCCATTTACTGTTTCCTATAGCACTGAAATCACAGGTCTAATTCTGGTCCCTAGGTATTGTATTTAGCTGTTTGTCACAACTGTGGCCAATACTTCATAATCCCATTTGGGATTTCCTTGGCAAAGATACTAGAGTGGTTTGCCATTTCTTTTTCCAGCTCGTTTTGCAGAAGAGGAATCTTCCTGACTCCAGACCTGGTACTCTATCTACTATACTACCTTGCTGTCCAGTCCCTAAGTATACATTCTGGTAATGTTGAAATAGATACTCTTTTTGTTTTTGAATTGTTTTTTCTTATAGTAGACTATTTAACACATTTTAAAAATGTGTTAAGGGTTCTTAGGAGTTGTTTATATTATGATTACGTTGTGATTTTATCAGTGTAGAAGAATTCTGGTATAAAAACTCCTTCCCCTATTGTAGATCAAGAACTCAGGTGTAATAAAAAGTTAAATGACTTGCTCTAAGTGGAAGATCAGAGGTTCAAACTAGGCCTTCTGACTGCAAATCCAGAGTGCTTTTTAATACAATAAGCAGCTTCCTATTCACATATTTCTATCAATATAACTAGTGGATATAAAATAATGTAATGTGTGTGTATGAGTATTTTGATTGGCCAGGAATTTCATTGATATGAGGAATTCCTACCTTTGAGACTCCAAAAGTTGCCTAAATCAATAAAATCTTAAGTCCACTTCACCTTTTCCCAAAAAGGAACACCCCAGTATGGAAATTCTCTTCTCTGACACAGATCCTCTCCACCACTTTATATTTTCAAACTCAAATCACTCTGATTATTGGTTAACAACAGGTCTCAACCCAAGCCTCTTTTGGCCATTGTTTGGGTTTTGGTGAGTATAAATAGCAATTGTTTCTGTTTTGGTCAGAAATCCTGACACTCCAGTGTCTTCCACTCCCATATAGACTTTTGTTTTTGATTAGATAAAAGAAGCCATTCTCTGCCTCACTTTTTATCTAGTCTTAATTACAAAATGGATGTTGCCTCAGACAAACCAATACCTGTTTAAAGACCTCAGTTTAACAAAGGCCTACTGCATCCAGGGTCATCTTCAGTTGACATGATTTATATCTAGCCACTGGACCCATATGGCTTTGGAGGGGAAACTGAGGCAGGTGACTTTGCCCAGTCCAGTCCACTCTCACTTAAGTGTAATTCACTTGCAAGTTATAACATCACCTTCTCATGTCAATATCCTTTTTACAAATAATAGCAATATTCTCAATTACTTACATTTAATAACTTATATTTTTAAGTACCTAAGAATATTTACATTCTTAAGAGGTTAAGTATTTACCTATGGTCACATAAGTAGCAAGTTTTCTTGCTCCAAGAAGCTCTTTGCATTACACAATATGACTTCTCAATAAAGTGTTTCAAATTTATTTAAGACTTCTGATTTCCTTCAGGTTGGAGGTACAGAGACTCTTCATGTTCAATCCCATTCTGATTGTTTTAAGAGTTTGACTTGCCTTTTTTTATGAACTGTGTCAAATTTTTTTTGCTTGGGCAATCTAATGTCCTAAGGTGACCCAAGAGATCATCATATTAATGCCAAAATTTGTTATGGAAACTGAATTGAGAACTCACTGAAACCCCAAAGTCTCCAGCTCAAGTGATACATCATCTTTAACCTCTTCCATAGCTGAAATTGTAGCTGTGTACTACCATACCTGATCTTTAGTAAAGTATTAAACTTAAAAAATTTAAAGTCATATATTATTGAATACCAACTTTTATATAATTATGAACTTAAGTGTACCAAAAATTTCATATCCCCTTGTAAAATCTATTGTTTCAGATACTTATTAACTGTGTGACTCTGGTTAAGCCATTTAACCCTGTTTGCCTCAGTTTTCTCATCTGTAAAATGAGCTGGAGAAGAAAATGGCAAACCGGTTCACCATCTTTGCTAAGAAGATCAAACAAACATGATTGAAAAATGACTGAGCAAAAACCACAGCCTTTAAAATTTCTGTAGTTATTTTATGCATTTTCTTTACTCTTTATATGAAATTTTCCATTTTTTGTTTTTATTATTTCTTACCTCATTCCCTCATGTTCATGTACTACAATCTGTCCAGTGCCATAGCTATGTATTATGGGTTGTTTCCAGTTGAACTTTTAAAGACATTCATCATTCTTCAAAAAGTCTTGAATCTCATTCTCCTGATGATCTAATTTGTATTCCAAATAGTAATAGCTGTCATTTATAGAAAGCTTTAAAATCTGCAAGGCTCTTTAAAAACATTAACTCATTCGGATCTCATAACAACACTATGATGTAGGTATGACAAGTTTCATTATCCTCATTTTATAGATAAGTAAATTGAGGTGTGATGAGGTTAAATGACTTGCCCATGATCATAAAGCTAGGAACTATCAAGGACTGGATTTGAAGCTAACTTTTTCTGACCTCAGGTTCAGCACTCTTTTTTTTTTTCTTTTTTAACCACCTTTCATGTAATAAACATCCTCATCATAGATAATGTGGACTTAAATCACATGCTAGATGGTGCAGACTCTGGAGTCAGGAAGACTTAAATTTTACTCCATCTCAGTTACTTACTGTGTGAATCTGGGCAAGCCAATTAATCTCTACCTTTTCCCAATTGTAAAATGGAATTATAATAGCTAGCATTTATATAGTACTTACTATGTGTCAGGCTCATTCAAATCTGACCTCAGACATTTACTAGTTGTGTGTCATTTAAACCCTGCCTGAATAAAACTGGAGAAGGAAATGATAAACCACTTCACTAGATTTGCCAAGAAAAGCCCATGGACCATTGGTCCACAAAGTCATGATGGAATGAATAAGAACAATGTGCCAACTAAGGTGGTAAGTACTTTACAATTATCACTTTATGTGATCTTCGTAGCAATCCTGGAAGTTAGCACTCTTATTCCCATTTTACTGATCATAATAACATTTATGTTCCATGGTTGTTGTCAGGATCAATTGATACAATATTTGTAAGGCACAGTGCTTGGCACATAGTAGTTCTTAAAAATGTTTGTTCCTTTCCTCTCTTCAATTTCTTGTTGTGTCTGCACTTACTTCAGTCTGAAGTCATCTGCGGTCAGTCTGGCATTGTCATTCTGCAGAACAATATTGGCGTTGCAGGCAGTGGCAGAAATAACCTAGGAAATAATTGAGTAGATCAAGTGTTTATTTACAGATCTGACATGCTGACATTTAGGAAATAAAAATCAAATTGCCTTCCAGATGCCAAAGTCGTTCTGAATTTTCTTAATCTCTGAAATAGTTTTTTAGTAGTTATATCTTTTTATGTTTTTGCAAACTGATGGGTATTTCTGCAAGCAATATATAAACAAGGGAAGGATCTGTGATTTTGTCAATATTGGAGGGTGTGTGTGTGTGTGTGTGTGTGTGTGTGTGTGTGTGTGAAGATCTCCGTACCAAGTGTCTGAGACATGATAGATAAATACTAGCTAGCAAGATACCTACATGGGAAAGTGGACAGACTACTGGGTCTGAATGATTCATCTCCTGAGTTCAAATCTGACCTTATATACTTACTAGCCTGGGTTAGTCAATTAACCTTATTTGCCTCAGTTTCTTCATCTGTCAAAAGAACTAGAGAAGGAAATGGTAAATCACTCCAGTGTCTTTGCCAAGAAAACCTCATATGGAGTCATGAAGAACAGGACATGACTGAACAAATTCCAGGACTCCTTTTTCCATACCATAATACCCTATTCATCTCATTCCCCTTTTATACTGGGGAAAATAATCTCTAAAATAATAATAACAGGATTTATACAGTGCATTAAAATTTGTAAAATGCTGCCCATGCATATTTTCATTTGATCTTTGCAATAACCTTGCTATTATTATTCCCATTTTACAAATGCATAAACTGTGGCTGGAAGGAAGAGTAACTTGTTTATGATTAGAAGCAGGATTGGAATCCAGGTTGCTCTTGACTAAGTCCCACAATCCACACCCTGTCAAAATAAATGGAAAAATATGCCAAATGTCGATTTCTTACCTGACTTCTAAGGTCTTCAATTATCGGAAAATATCTGCTATAGTCATGATCAAGTCCTCGGCAGGAGCCAGGGCCAAATTTTTCGTACCATCCTTTTATCTTCTGCTCTAAGTCTGCATTTGCTTCCTCCAAAGCTTTCACATTTTCAAGGTAGGAAGCCAAGCGGTCATTTAGATTTTGCATGGTCACCTTTTCATTACCAGAGAGCAATCCATTTTCATTTCCCAGAAAGCCTGCACAGACACCACTTCCCAATCCCCCACAATAGCTCCCTCCAGATGAAGATCCCACCAGCGTACTAGAAAAGCTACTCCCCACGCCAGAGCCACCACCACCACACGAATTTCCAGCACCAAAACCAGCTCCACAGCTTGACAGCCTCACAGACCCAGGGCGAGAGCAAATCCGCCGGGAACCACTAGAAAGACGAAAAGACATGGTGCGTCAGGATAGATGGGCAACCCTTTCCCAGAGAAGAGCGCAGAGTCAAAGTATGCAGCTCCTGGTATCATTTGCCTTTTTATATCCAACTGGCAAGGCACTTCAGTCTTAATTAGGGCAATGTCTAGTAAAACGCTATTTTCTGCCTAATTATCAGTTTCCATAAATTGTTTGATTTTTAAATGGTGTCCATTTGTAGGTGGAAAGATGCCTTGAGGGTATTTTTCTATATTAAAAAGGTGCCAGGTGGAGTAATTTTAGATTATGGCCTTAACCTTCAGAGTTTAATATGAGTAATCCTATCTATTCTTACACCTCTGCAGTAAGTACTATATTGTTTCACATGAAAAGAAATAGGAGCTGGAATGGGAAATATTTGCTTCCTTTTCCCATCTTTCCAACGAGAATTTCCATTGCCTTCTCTTATTAACATTTGCTTTATAGTGGAAAGTGTGGTTAATTTAGGGTTCAAATGCTGTTTCTGCTATTAGCCTATGGGATCTTAAGCAAGTCCCTTCCATTTTGTTATCCAAAAATGAGGAAGGAGAACTACTCTGAAGTCCCTGGGAGCTTTATTTCTATGATTTTGTGACGAACCTGCTCAATGAGTTTTTGCTCTTTTGAATGGATCTTCTTAGTGATTAGCATCTCACCCACCTTTGAAATTTGTATTATTTTCTATATATTCATCTGTGTGTCAGTGTTATCCTCCTTTCCTCCCATAGAATATAAACTTCTTGAGGACAGGTTTTTTTTTTTGTTTTGTTTTTTCCCTTATATTGCTAGCACGTTCATCACAGGAAACTGAAATCTAGTGAGGATATATAATTTGTTAAGGATCGTGTAACTAGCAAATAAGTGTCTAAATATTCAGGTCCTACTGGATCCTTACAGACATGTTCTTGTAGAGTCCTTAAATAGTTCATTTAAGATAGCTTATACACACATACACACACACACCACAGACATTCCTTTTCCTAGTCTTCTAACCCCAACATTATTTTCACTAGCTCAACTAGCTTTTTTCTTCATATTTTAAAATTATGTTATGACACATGGAGCTCATTTGGATGGACTCATGGTGTCATGAAAATAAGCATAACATTATGAATAATTTTTTTAACATCACTCCCAACCCCATAAGTTATGTCTTGAAGAAAAATTTGTTAATCACAAAAAGATAATTTTAATTTTGGCCTCCCCACTAACTGAATGGCCTCTGGTTAATTATTTTTTAAATAAAAAACTTTTAATTGAGACAGAATAATAATAAAATATGAAAGGAAAAAAGACTATTCTACAATGGAAAATTCCATGAGCAAAGGGCACAATTTCTCACAGATTGTCCTACCTTTGGAAAGAGAAAGAATATTCCTCAGAAAATTCAGTTCTACAACTGAGTCTCAGCTTGAACATGTGGTTAATTATTTAACCCTCTATTTCAGACTCCTTGTTGGTCAAAAGAAAATAATAATATTGAGTAGCTTGATTGGGATCTCTAATTAATGCCCATAAAACTATTTGAAAGGGCACAAATACGATATACATATTAATTATGTAAATTACTATAATAAAGTTGGCTCTGTCAGATAGTGGCCAGTCTCCATCAATTATCATGAAATCTCTGCTATTGCTTAGTGATTAGAGGCCTATGTCTTTAAGAAAGTACCTTTTTTTTTTTTTTTCCTGAATGAGAGTTTCAATGTCAGATATACAAAGTGCTTTGAAAAGAAGCTCTGATATTTTGTTGCCATCAGACTATTGGGACATCTGTCAGAAAGATCACAAGACTATAGACATAGATCAAAGAGGGACCTCAGAGGAAATCAGTTTAACTCTTTAGTTTATAAATAAGGAAATTGGGGCCTAGAGAATTTGTCACTTGCCCAAGGAAACAAACTCACATTTATAAGCTATTTTAGGATGCTAAACTGTCACCAAATATGTGGATTTTCAACCCTGGCTCTTGTATAAAATATTTTATAGAATTAGCACTACAAAATGTTTTTTATTTGTTTAGATACATGGTAGAACAAAATGTCACAGAAAAATGAAACCAAGTCAAGAGACCAGGACTCAACTCTTTATCGCTATTCTTAATTTAGTTTGTGACTTAGTCCAGTGATTTATATTTGCCCCTCTTCCAGGAGCAATGTGTGCATGAATATGTGTATGTATGTATGTATGTGCATATATATATACACACACACTCATATATGTGCTGTGAGTATAAATGTGAAACTATGATCCTTAGATGAAAGACATTCAAAAGACACAGAGTATTATTAACACAATAATCTCTTGATCTCTAAGAATTTTGTAAGCATGAATTAACTCACAATCTTTTCTGAGATAAGGAAAACCTATAATTTTCATGAGTTTTGAGACAAATAAGAGGTGATGTTAAAAACCCACACAAATCACAGGCCATACTAATATCAAGGCTTAGACTTTCTGATTCTTATTTCTTATTCTAGGATTTATTCATAAGCAGAGTTATAACTAGTAATTTTAGTACCTGGGGCAAGTAACACAAAATGAGATCTCAAATCAACTTTGTAATTCATGATGAGAAAACTCCATGTAAAAAAAGCTCAGTTGAGGGAGCAGATACTCTAGAGTTCTAGTTTCTGTCTGAAGGGTACCTTGGAATACCTGCTATCCAGGGTCAGAGAGGAAAAAGGAAATGACTGCACTGGAAAGGAATTACATGAAAGTATAACTTCAGTTGGAAAGAGAATACTTCATTTGCAACATTCTTATTTCATTTTCCAATTTAAGCATTAACTTTGATACAAGTGTAGTCAAAGTAGAAGTGCAACAAAATTAAAAACTGTACAATTTAAAAAATTTTTTACTTTAAACATTTGTATCTTCTAAATTTTGTAATCCTTAGGTTTATCAATGGTTCTTAAAGAATTGTCTGGGGATGTCTAGGGTTCCATAAGGTCTAAACTATTTTCATAGTAATACTAAGATATTTTTATTTCTAACATGACAAGTGTTAATAAATGTAACTCACATAAACAAAAGTTCTTTTGTGATTCCCTAGTAATCTTTAAGAGTATAAGGGAATCCTGAGACCAAAAAGTATGAAAACTACTTAGATAAAGTGCCCTTCATCTCACCTTTATTACAAGTTTGTCCATATTGTATATTCTAAATGAATATTTAGATATTCGAATGGTTATTTAATTAAAACTTAATATCCTAATGAATTTTTAAATAGTCTAAATGAATATTCTAGGTTAATGTTTTAAATTAGATTATATTAACGAATATCCAACAAGACCATGGTTTTATAGGAAGAACTTTATCTTACTTTAGAATGGTTTTCTCTCGTTAATTGCTCTCTTTTCCTCTAAAGTCCACCCGAATGCTTTAGTTGGGTTGTTTGTGGGGTAGTTTTTTTGTGTACATTAAAAGCACTATATAGTTATATACTATGTGATGTTATTATATATATATATTATACATATTATGTTGTATATTATTGTTATTATAGTTATGATAATTTGGTAATAATTTTGAATCATAAATAAATTTTGAATTTTGAATTTGTTATATATTATTATTATCATCATGATTATAATAATTGGATAATAGGTGAAAGTGAGGATTCAAAAAGATAGGCAATTTCTGAGAATACCCTAACTATTCATTGGTTGAAGTTATTGTATTCCTTTAAATTAAGTTACTTTGAATGATTTGTATATCTCTCATATCAAGGACACCAGCAACAATAGACATTAGTGCTTACTATGCATAGGGTCTTCTCCATTCTGATACCTCAATGTGGTATGGAGGTGAGACTGTACCACTAGAATATATAAGTTTTCCTAGGCCCTACCAAGCTGAAATAGCTTTCAATATCGGTCCAGTTATGGGCTATATTTTTGTCGTCTGAGAAACAGCCTATCTAAATTAGATTCATTAACCAGAAGGGCCATAGTGATGATTTTTTAAAAGACCATTCATGTGGTTTAATGCAAAGAGAATATAAGACTTTAAAAAACCTGAATTCAAATCCTACCTTTGACTATTCTAACTCTGTTAACTATGGGAAAGTAGTTTTAGCTTTTGACTGAACCTTTATTTCCTCATCTGGAAAATAGGTATAATAATGCCTGTAGTTTCTATATCACAGTGTTATTATAAAGCTTAAACCAGAGACTGTATGCAAAGTGTTTTGCAAACCTGAAATCACTATTTAAAAATGTCAGTGGTTATTAATTATTTGCTATGGTTAAGGGTGGGACAGCTATATAGTAAAGTCAATGGAGTGCCAGACCTGGAGTAAGGAAGCCTGTATTCAAATTCAGTCTCAGACATTTCACTAGTTGTGTGATCCTGGGCAAGTTATTTAATCTCACTGTGCCTCAATTTTCTAATCTATAAAATGTGAATAATAAAAACACCTACTTCATAAGGTTATTGAGAGGATCAAATGACATAAGTAAAGGACTTTGTAAACTTTAAAGTATTAAATAAATGTTAGTATTTCAGAGATTTGTTACAGTGCTTCTGAACCCATGTGCTTATCCTCATGTCCTACCATCAGATTTGAGGAAGTGTGATAAAATTTTTAACCATTTTAGCCAGTCTATGAGATAGAATATGAGTAGGGAAAAATGGTCCAGTGGAAAGAACAATGGAACTGAGAAGACCTTGGTTTAAGGACCTCTGATACTTCTTATGTAGGAAACTTTGGATAAATCATAACCTTTCAGTTTCCTTACTCATAAAATAGGAGATTGGGACTAGATGGCCTCAAAAGTCCCTTTAATTCTTGCTTTAGGATCCTATGACTTTAAGGTCTTTTTGAAGATAGGACCTCATGGTCCTATCTATGCTAATGAGGATTGTTCTGGATTCATCAGACCATACTTCTCTTTCCCCCTACTTCTGGAGAATTTAAAATATGATTTTAATTGAACATGCTGAAAAAGCATTCTTTGCCAATATCTGAAGTACTTAGGTCTAAGAAGCCACTTCTATTTAATCATAAAAGAACAAATTTCTGTTATGAAGATTCTGAGGATTTTTGTAGTAATCATATTGTAGAATCATGTAACTATTAAAGTCAGTTAAATGGTATAATGGGATAGAGTGCTGTGCATGGGGTCAAGAAAACCTGAGTTTAAATCTAGTCTCGGATATATATGACCTGTGTGGTCCCGGAGAAGTCACCAACTGCTTCAGTTTCCTCAAATGTAAAATAAGGCTAATAATAGCACCTTCTTTCCAAGGTTATTTGGAAGATTAATTAAGATAATATCTTGTAGAACACTTAGCATAGTGTCTGGAATATCATAGCTATTTAATAAATTCCTCCTTCCTCTCTCCCTCCCTTCTTCCCTCCCTCCCTTTTTCTTCCTTCCTTTTTTCTTCTCTCCCTTCTTCCCTTCCTCCCTCCCTCCCTCCCTGCCTACCCCCACCCCTTCCTTCCTTCCTTCTTTCTTCCCCTACAAACTAACCCTTTGTTTGTCTGGGGAAAATGAGATAACTTTGCCAGCCTAATTTATTTTTCTTGTGTACAGAGATGTAGATTGAGGCTAAAATTCATTCAAGGATATGTCTAAAGGCTTGTTGCTGAGCAAATGGCAGAGATGATGTTTGAAATATATTCCCCCAACTTTAAATCCAATACTCTTTCCATTATACAATGCTTTTCTCCTTCTCAACACTCAACAACAAGATTGCATTGAAATTTATTTCATATGTAAAATGTACTCCTGAGTTATGATAGCATCACATCAATTAATGGACTTGAAAGTCCAATTTCAGCTTTCCTTTGGATTTCTGAAACAAAGACCATTGGAACCAGTTAGATGGCTTGCGACAGACAGAATTTTTATTGAGAACTATTGAAGAAAAACAGAATGGAAATTTTACTATTCTAAGAACACTTTGTCTTAACTTGTTAAAAGAAAAAATAGAAAAAAAGAAGCCTTTATTTTCTGTACTTATTTTAATTGCGTATTTGAACTTCAAGACTTCTCTTTCAGCTTTGTCTTTGATCATGTTTAGGAAGGCACTCTCTGCTCCGTCTTGATGGTATTAATTTTGGAGGATTTCTCTTCAACTGAGTGGACCCTGGAGGAGAGAACTTTGCCCCGAGGATCAATTTCTTCGACAAGTGTTTTAACTACTGTGGTTTTAGATGAATCTAAAATGAAATAGCACTTATATGAACACTCAGAAAGTGTAGATAATTAAACTGTAAATATAGAACAATTCACTTAGCCTTTTGTAGTCATACACATGTGCACATCCTGTACACATGTTTGCACATATTTATAGTCATAGGCCTTTTATGCATGCACATGTATATGTATACATATATTCACAATGTTACATATATATATATGTATATGTATATATATATATATATATATATATATACAGATAAAATTTTTATCCAGATTTTTTTTCCATGTTTGCTTGTAGGCAAATATATACAGCACACATACACAATGCAGCTATGTAGACACATGTGCCTACACATGCACAATATATAATACAACTATACACAAACATGTAACATGCACAGGTCAATATGCTATAGACACATCCGTGTGTGTGTGTGTGTGTGTGTGTGTGTGTGTATACTTAGCACACATGCATAAGATATATGTGCACCCCAAGTCCATGCACACACGCAAGCAATACATATATGTATACATGCATAAATATACATGTATACATACATGAACACATGTACACAAACATATGCCTAATATAGATATATACTCAACACCATAGCAACATATTCTGAAAGATGGAATTTGTACTTGTTTACCTTTTATCTGATTTCCTGATCCTCCAGATCCAAAACCAGCTTTGGATTTGTAACAATCTCTATTAATTATATAAAAAAAAGAAAGTCAGGTCCCTGAAGTCAAGGTCTGGGTTTCATTTAATTCAGTCCAAATAATAGGCATTTACTTCATTCCTAATTCTATTCTAAGCACTGTACTTGGTGCTGATGATACTAATCCTGTATTTCCTCCAGTGAATGGTATGGTCCTCAACACATAATCAATGTTTTTAAATTTGTTTCTTATTTCTCTCTCTGCTCTTCTTGTCTCTCTATCTCTCTGTCTCTTAGTCTCTCTGTCTCTCACTGTTTGTCTGTTTGTCTCTCTTCTCTGTCTGTCTACCGGTTTCTGTCCTCAGCAAAGAACAAAGGAATTGAAAACAGAAGCTAAAGTTTTATGTTATCCTTTGAATTTTTTCTGTTCGCAATCCCAATCATAGATTCTTTAACTTGTTCCTTCTCCCCCTCCCTCCAATACAATAGATATTTATTTAACACCAATTATGTGCAGAGAAAGTACCATTCTACGTACATACATACACTCTACATAACCACTGAGCTTATATACAACCCAACTGATACCCTTATGGAACTTGTAGAAGCAGGGTGATATGAATTTAGAATTAGAAGACACCTAGATGATACAATGACCAGAGTGCTGACTTTGGAGTCTGAATGACCTGCATTCAAATCCCTAGCTGTGTGATCTCTGGCAAGTCTCAAACTTTTCTGTGCCTCATTTTCTCATCTGTAAAACAAGGGAGTTGGGTTTGGACATGTATACTAATATTGTATTTAATTTATACTTTAACATATTTAACATGTATTGGTCAACCTGCCATCTGGGGGGGGGGAGGAGGGGAAAAATTGGAACAAAAAGTTTGGCAATTGTCAATGCTGTAAAATTACTCATGCATATAACTTGTAAATAAAAAGCTATAATAAATAATAAAAAAGAAGAGATTCTCAGTGATGTCAAAAACTGAAAAAAAACAAACAAACAAACAAAAAACAAGGGAGTTGGGTTCCATGGCCCCTAAGATCCTTGTTAGTTCTAGGGCTATTGCCCACTCTATCATCTTGTTTTCCTCAAAGTAGTTTCCATTCTTCAGAAGCATAGTTTACAAAAGAAGTTGCACTTACCCATCCTCTCCATCAATGAGGGAGCAATATGTTCCAATTTCTTTTTCTAGATAAACCTTAATGTCTAGAAGATGCTCATACTCTAGCTTCTGGCCCTCAGTCTCAGTCCTGACCTGCTGTAGTTGCTCCTCCAGAGCCCCAATCTGGGCCTGAATTTGTGAGAGCTGCACACAGTAGTTCCCTTCTGTCTCAGTCAGTGAACATTCAAGTGAATGTTTCTATGGGGATAAAAAGAATTGATGGTGGAATTGAAAAGGAAACAGTCAGTAGAAATAAACATTATTACAATGTGTGTGTGTAGGATTCCAGAAAATTGCCTTTCTGGGATTAATTTCTGGTGTCAACCCAAAAGTAGCACTTCCCCAAGAATTTTCCAGGGATTAAACTCTTCTCCTTGTATTTGAGGATGGTACTACTATCTTTCTGGGGTGTTGGTGCATTTGAAAAGGTCAACTCTTTCCCCTCAGTCATTTCTATACTGGCTATATCTTAAGACTCATTTTGGGACTTATTTTCAAGGGAAAAATGTTCCTTGAGTCAGAATTTTTGAAACCAGCCTCTGATGCTAATTATAGCATGAGGTCTTAGTTTAATCACCTGTAAAATTGAGTAGATGGCTTTTAGGGTCCTGTTTAAACCTAAATTTAGGGTCCTGTGGAACCCTTGGTTACAGCTGCAGCTTCTCTTTCTAAAGCTTAGAAACTCTAATTCTTAAGATCCACATTCTTCACCCTTATTTCTACTGCCTCATATCCAGTTTCTCCAAGCCAGACTGGTCTGACTGCAATTATATATACTGTGTTTAAAAATAATTGAAACATTCTAAGGAAAGCCTGTTGAAACATAAAATATGTCCCACAAATAGACTCAGAGAAGGAATTTGCTCTTTAAGTTGGACATCCTTGGCTCTGTAGATGAAAAGACATCGTATAATCTAGAGAGAGATACTCTCTCTAAGCCTACATGATGTAGGGGTTAGATGAGGGCTGGGAGTTATTCGATGTGGGTCCTGGATAGTGTTTTTTGACCATGACAGAAGGGTGTAGGGAAAGCGGCATTTTGGTATTTCCTTTGACTTTGTGCCTCCCTATAACTTAAAAAGTAGCTTTGTATCAATGCTATAGCCTAAGGCCAAGAAGATACTACCAATGTAGAGTTGGTATCTAAGATCTTCTGTTATATGAAATATTGAAAAACTTTCTATTAAGTTAGGGTGGATCAATACTGAACCACACACACACAACCATTGTTTCATTTCAACAACACTACATAAATGCCATTTGAAATATATTTTAATTTTGAATGTATGTTAATGAGCAAGTCTTAATTAATAAAGCAGAGTTCTAATGAATGAAATGCAAATGTATTTTACCTTGGAGGCCTAACACAGATGAAAGCTAACATTGCAAAAGATGAAAGGCACTATTTTAAGTCTCAGCTTCCTCCTCCAACCTCTAAAGGAAATGTGTTTCGTAAATCTTCACATACCGTTGCCAAGAGGGATTGCAGCTCGATCTCCAGGGTCTGTACTGTGCGTTTCATTTCTGTAAGCTCACTCCTGGCTGAGGTGGTAGCCCCTGCATCATCTGAGATCTGCTGCTGGAGTGTGGCACTCTGGAATAAATGGCATTATTAGCTTAGGTCATTTTTAAAATGCAAAGGCTAAGAACTGAATACTTCCAACCAGGAAGAATGAAAAGAGAAGAATGATCAATGAATGAAGAATCCTGGAGACCTAGAAGGAGACACTGAAGAGCTGATGTACTATTGCAGGACTTGAATTTCATTAAGTTAAATTTAAATAGTTATCAAGCAAGTTAATGAGTTGTGTTGTTCAAAATTCAGATTATGTTCGGATATTTTAAAAAATCTTTTGTTGACAGATTAATAGTAAAACTCATATATAAACATTACTCTAGTAAAATTACCTTTTCATTGAACCAGGCTTCAGCATCCCTGCGGTTCTGCTCAGCCAGATCCTCATACTCGGCCCTCATATTGTTCAACAGAATGGTCAGATCTACTCCTGGGGCTGCGTTCATCTCCACATTCACATTTCCTCCAGCAGCACACTGGAGGGCTTTCATTTCCTGAAGGAGAAGATTAATTTAGACTATTCTGAAGAAGGTTCTACATACTTTTAAAAGAGCATAATGTCCACCATCTTTAGGTCTGGGGATCTGAAATTTTTCAGGTTTTAGATTATGAATATCTATGTGTCAAAAAAAAGGGGAAAAAACCCAACAATGTAATCTGCTTTTGCAAAACAAATCTTTCAATGCACTGAACAGAATTTGGTCAGCTTTTCCTTGGATTGCTCTTTACATTTGACACGAGTCAAGGGAAATGTCAGTTTTCAGAGGGATACAATTGGTGTATTGGAAACTTCTACCTCTTCGTGGTTCTTCTTTAGATAAGTAAGTTCCTCATTCAGTGTCTCAGCCTGGATCTCCAGGTCTGTTCTGCACAAGGTCAGTTCATCCAACACTCTTCTTAGACCATTGATGTCAGCCTCAACACTCTGATGAAGAGCAAGCTCTGTTTCATACCTCAAAAAACAGTAAAAAGTTTTTTCAGCCTTAATCCTGATTATTAAAGGATTATGTAAAACATAAAACTCAAGCTGAAATAGGTAGAAATTAAACATCTTCATTGGATTATGGGATAAACATGCTGTGCTGATCACTTTACTTAAAGAGATGAGACTAATAGTGAAAAACAAAACAAAATAAAACACTTTCTTGTATGCTGCAGACTTTTAACATTTTACTCTCATGATTTAGATGCAATTTTTATAAATATACTGAGATTTTAAGCTATTTTTCATTCTTATACTCATTTGAGTTTAAAAACAAAATAACCAATTTCTTAAAGTTATTTTAGATACAATGGATAGGAGAGGGAAATGCTTTTTAGTTGGTTTCTATTCCCCAAACTTCACTTACTTTAGTCTAAAGTCATCAGCTGTCAATCTGGCATTGTCATTCTGCAGGACCACATTGGCATTGCTGGTAGTTGCTGAAATTACCTGGTAAAAAAGGAGCAGATCAAGAAAAGAGAAAATATTTTCATGGATCATTTATAATTTTTTTTCTGAACACAAGTCACTTATCATATTATAGTAAGGCATCTGTTGCTCTCTGGCATGAAAGACTGGCTTTTGATAGTTTCAGATTATGTCTTTGGATTAGTAAAGACATCTGCAGAGAGAGACTGATTTACAATGAAATAGCTAAAAGATTCAAGTATATCACTGGAGACTTTTTGTATTCCTGTTGCTCTTTTGCTCTTTTTTGTGTTTTTTTTTCTCTTTTGAAGAGGTAAAGATGGCAGGAAGGTGTGCTACATGCTAAATTATTGATAAACATATCCATAGAATACCAGTTAGTGGATTTATCCTACTCAAAGATTTAAATTTTCACAAAAATTCTCCTAATGTCTAGTAATTGATTATGGAAATTTGAAAACTTCTAAAATGAAGTCACATATATGGTCAACTATTTTGAGAGCACAATATGTCTTGGAGTTTTGAGTCTTATGAAATTATGTTTTCTTACCTTATTTTTAAGGTCTTCAATAATTGGGAAATATCTGCTGTAGTCATGATCAAGACCCCGGCAAGAGCCAGGACCATATTTCTCATACCATCCCTTAATCTTCTGCTCTAGATCAGCATTTGCTTCTTCCAGAGCACGCACATTATCCAGGTAAGAAGCCAGGCGGTCATTAAGGTTCTGCATGGTTACCTTCTCATTACCAGAGAGGAGCCCCGCTTCATTCCCCAGCAAGGTAGCATAGGAAGAGCTTCCCCCACCCAGACCATATCCTCCTCCAGATGAATTGCCACCAAAAGCACATGAAAAGCCACTGCCTATTCCAGGCATTCCACATGTACTTCCAACCCCAAAACCTGCTCCTCCACTTGGCAATCTAACAGATCCAGGTCCCCCACATGAGCCAATCCTTCTGGATGAAGAAGAGAATCGGAGAGACATAGTGTCTATGGGGAAGGAACCTATGCTCAGATGGTGGGGTTCAGCAGTAGTGTGTCGGCAGTTTTCATTGGTTCTTTTTATACCCAGTGATTAGGGTGTTTCTTGCTGAGTTTTGCCTACCAATCTCACAATGATGTTTGCCAACTCATGATAAATTATGTGTAATTGGATGACTTTTTTTAATTAATGTCTTGCTTTGTCCAGTTTTGTAGGTGGGTGGTTAGTTGCTGGCTATTTGTTATCTCTTGGATGGGGTGGAGTATTTTCAAGGTCATTTACCACATTACATTTTTAATTTTAGGTGAGTAATTCTTTCCTGAAGTCACTGAGACATAAGGAATAGAGGATCAAAGTCAAAGTAAGTGTTAAGTGTGTGTAACTCTTGTGTCTGAGGATTTCAGGACCTGAGGAACCTGAAAAGGGGAAGTGTTTCTTATTCTCTTGACTTGCTTCAAATGGGAGATGGGGGACAAAGTGTGATAGCGTTCTGGTATCACACTGCTTCTGATAGGACTTCTTCCCCTCAGCATCTTAGAGAGAATATCTGGAAGAAATCGTTAGAAGTCATTAAATCCACACATATCTTTTTTTTTTTAAGGTAAGGAAACTGAGTCTGAGAGTGGCTAAATATCTTTCCCAAAGTCACCAATTTGTAGGTATCGGAGACACTTTGAACCCAAGTCCTCTTGACTTAAAGTCCAGTGCCCTAATTATTAAACCAAACTGAGAAACTAACGTGAAACCTAATAAAAATAACATAAAACATAAACACAATTTCTACCTGTTCTGTGAAAACTGGTGAATGTATAGTGATGATCCCTTAGATATCAGTTCATAAGAAAACTCTTGTAATATGTACAGGAAACTCCCATTTTATAAGTCCAATTCAACAAATTTCATTTTAAAACATTGTCTATTCTGCACAATGCTAGGTTCTGAATGTATAATTATGAAAGAAGACCTTGTCTTGTCCCTTGGGGAAATTACAACTTACAAAATAGCAAGTGAATAAATAACTATAATAAACATTATAAACGTATAAGAGAGGTTCAAAGAGAATAAAATAAGGGATAGGAGAAGAGAAAGGTCAGGGAGAGGTTAGGGAAGGTTTTCTGGAGGAAAGACCTTGAAGGAAAGAAAAGAAAGATACTGTGGAAATGCAATCACTGGCACATGATGACTGATTGGGGATGGAGTCAATTTCATCTTTGCCTCTCTCATCCATCATCTTTTCTCCATTCATATCACAACCACCTTCATTTGGGCACTCAGAATCTCTTGCCTGGATTGTTTGGTTAGCTTTCCAGATTTTTTTTTTCTGAATCCATTTTTTATCCCTTCCTAACTCATCATTCACACTGACTTGTATGGTATAAGTCTGACCCTATCATTGCTTTACCAAAGAGAGCTAAGTAACTCCTTTTTCCCTTTAGGACAATGGACAAATTACTCTTTTGGGTAGTTAAAGCCCTTCTCAGTCTGATTCTCATCTATTTTTCTACCTTATTATTCTACCTCACATGCCCTACCCTCGAGCCAAAATGACCTACCTGATGTTGCCCATATATAACATTCCATCTCTTACCACTGTACCTTTGTCTAGAGTAGACCCTTTGCTTGGCAATCTCTCCTTCCTCCTGGAATATTTAATTCTCTGTATGGCTCAAGCTTCCAAGTCATTTCCTTCAAAATGCCCATTTTTAATTCTATGCACATTTTTATTCTACCCATATACTTTACATTTATCTTGTATCTATTCTGTGATTTATCTTTGTTGAGTTATTTTTCAGTCACGTCTAACTCTTTATGACCCCGTTTGTGTTTTTTTTTTGGCAAAGATACTGGAGTGGTTTGCTATTTTCTTCTTTAGCTCATTTTACAAATGAGAAAATTGAAGCAAATAGGGTTAAGTGACTTGTTCAGGATCACATAGCTAGTGAGTGTTTGAAGTTGGATTTGAACTTAGAAAGATGAGGTCAGTCCTCTAACCTGGCCTTCCTTTCCATTGTGCCACTGTTGCTCCATTCTGTGATAATAACACTAATAATGGTTAACATTTATTTAATTCTTTACAATTTGCAAAGTGCTTTACATTTGTCATCACATTTGATCCTCTGGATAAAATCAACTCTGGAAGATGGGTGCTAATGTTATCCCCATTTTATAGATATGGAAATTGAAAATGAGAAGATCAAGTGACTCTCCTAGGGGATCATAGCTAGTGTAGCAGGATTTGTAATCAGGTCTTCTTGGCTCTAAGTGTGACTATGTACTGCACCAGCTACTGGGAAATCATTGGGGGGGCCCTAGGTATCCTCTAGAGCCAAGGGATGCTGTACTGAGTCATAGAGAGCTTATATAGGAGTAAGAGAGACCAGAGGGCTCAAGGATAACTTAATTATATCAGTTTACAGCTTATTGGCATCAGAGACCACTTTCAACTGTCATTCTTATAATTACATAGTATTTCATCTTACCATTGCAAAATGGTGTTGGCCAGTCTGGCAATCCCAGCACCTTAGGACTGAAACTACTTCCTAAATCACTTGATGTTAATTATGATCTCGTTGTTCTATAGACACCTCAAACTTCCCAGGCAGTTTTTATACTGGCTTCTCTGGTTCCTTAGTCCTGGGATTAAGATTCATCCTCTCCCAGACTTCTACAAACTCTGATGATACATGGGGAGAATGAATAGATAGTGGGGCAGGGAGCTAAGGAAATGAGAAGAGGTTCATATATCTCTTCTTTTTCCTCTCCTTTCTCTTCTTTCCCCTTTCATTGCCTCCACCCTCATCCAAGTCCTAATCACTTCATACCTAGACCTTGCCTAGTTGGCTGGTCAGTCTCATCATTTATGTCCAATTCTTCATAATCCCATTTATTTCTTTTATTCATTCATTCATTGATTGAATTTATTTATTTATTTATTTAATATTCCCAGTTAAACAATTTTTTACATTTGTTTTTAAATCTTTTGAGTCCCAGATTTTCTCCTTTATCCCCACCCCAACCCTCATTAAAAAACACATAAGAAGTTATGCAAAACATTTCCATAAAAGTCATACTGTGAAAGAAAGCATGTATTTCTATTTGGGGTTTTCTTGGCAGAGATACCGGAGTAGTTTGCCATAACCATATCAGCTTACTAGCATCAGAAATCCCTTTCAACTGTCATTCTTATAATCATACAGTTATTTCATCTTATCATTTGATAAAGATGGGCCATTTGATAGATGAAAAAAATGGAGATAAACAAGGTTAAGTGACTTGTCCAGAATGACACAACTAGTGTCTGAATCTGGATTTAAACTCAGGTTTTTCCTGGTTTGGACTCTAGGCCTGGAGCTCTATCTACTGTGCCACTACTCTCCCTTACCCCATTCAATAAACTCCAGTGGCTTTCTATTACTTCCAAGATCAATTATCTGTATAGAAAATAAAATATATTCTATTTGATTTTTAAGTTCCTTCATAATTTGGTCCCCTTGTATTATATCAGTCTTCTTATACCTTCCTTCCCATCACTAACATTTCAGTCCATTGACACTGGTCTCCTTTCTATTCCTTGTAATATTTATAAAATCCTTTTAGCAGTGTTTTGTACCTACTGGTGCTATAGAAATACTTATTCCCTTTCCCTCTTCTTCCTTCCTTTTTCCCACAAGACACAGGCCTTTTCACGGATTGTCCCCTATGCCTGAAATACTCTTTTTCCTCATCCCTTCCTTTTGGCCTCCTTTGCTTCTTTCAAGTCCCAGGTAAAATCTCACCTTCTGAAAGAAGCCTTTTCTACCCCTCTTTAACCTTAGTGTCTTCCCTCTGAGACTTCCCCCAATTTATCCTATCTCTGGCTTGTTTATACGTAGTTGTCTGCTTGGTGGTCTAGCCATTAAACAGAGGTTCCTGAGCAGTGTCTTTTGGCTTTCTTGACATCTTCAGTGCTTAGCAAGTCCCTGGTACATAAATGTTTATCGACTGACTGATTTACTTCTTTCACTTAAGGGGAGGGGGACTGAAGACCCTGGGCTGCCCTGGAAAAGACTGGGCTGATATGGACATCTACCATCTCCTACCAGGGTCAAGGATCAAGCTAAAAAAGAAATAGATTGTTTTGTTTGATCCCTGGCTCCAGGGCCCTCCCCTGCCCCATACTACAAGTCTATTTTTACTGAGTTCTATTTTAAATACTGGCTTCTTTCTCCAGACACTCATCCAGTGAACTCCTGCTGCTCTCTGTCTATCTGATGTTACCCAGACTGCCCTTGTAGATAAATTATATCCCCCTTGTCCATACTGGAGTCAAAACTATTTCCTAAATGAGCAGCTAGGTATTAATTTGATTGTCTGATTAAAGTAATCCACACTAAGGGATGAGAGACTTATTGGGAGAGGGGTATTGACCTTTTTAAAAGGGAATTTGTTAACTCAAATGAGTCTCTAATTACCACGTGCAGGACTCATCTGGGGCCAGGGAAACCTTTTGGTGCTGCTCTTCTATTTTTGACCACACACTATCTCACTATGCTTTTACACTCTTCTAGAAATAAAATAATAAAATAAATAGAATTGGTATTATAGTCCATCCAATGCATCTTTCACCCTACCCCTAGTAGCATACTTGATTTTGCAAATGACCTTGATTCAGTGAAACAAGAGTCACACAATTATAGAATTTCAGAGCTGGAGAGGACTTCAGAAGCCAAAATATAAAATAGTGGCCAAAGTGCTAGACTTAGAAGTGAGAAAATTTGAATTCAAATCCCATCTCAGAACCCAGGGAAGTTACTTCAACTGTTCATTGTTTTAGTTTACTTCTGAAATGAGGAAGGGTTGGATTCAATAGCCTCTGAGGTTCTTTCCAACTTTAAATTTTTGTTATTATGACTACATAGCATGGTTTCCAGTTTTCTTATCAATCAGATTACCCTCCTGGATATATGCCTCTTTGTTAATATCCTTCCTAAGCTTTATATGGCTTTTGTTCAGTCATTTTCAGTCATGTCTGAATCTTGGTGACCCCTTTGAGGTTTCCTTGGCAAAGAAACTGGAGCAGTTTGCTATTTCCTTCAGTAGCTCATTTGACAGCTGAGGAAACTGAGGCAAACAGAGTTGAGTGACTTGACCAGGTTCACACAAGTAGTAAATGTCTGAAGCTGTATTTGAACTCAGGTCTTCCTGACTCAGTGCTCCATCCACTGTGCCACTTTATTATATATAGTACCTGGAACTGAACCCAGCATTCCAGGACAAAGTATATCAGTGCAATCACTTTGACTTAATCTGACACTATAGTCTTTTTAACCCAAACCACAATCATATTAACTACTAACAATGATATTTTGTTGACATCAAATTTGTAGCTCAATGTTTCACTCTCACTGGGTTCAACTACTACCCCTTCCATATGTCTTGCAAATCCACATATAACATTAATATTAATAGGTACCATTTGTGTGCATTAGATGCGCAAAGACCTTCACAAATATTTTATAAATATATTTAGAAATCACAATTATGTGAGATAGGAGCTATTATTATTCCAATTTTTGCATATAAGGAAACCGAGTTGAACTGATTTGCCCAAGATCATATGGTTAGTAAATATCTAAAATGGGATTTGAATTTAGATCTTCCTGACTCAAGATCCATTACTCCTCCTGCCTTACTTGTCTAGTTCCTTCCTGTGAGCTCCATTCTCATATCAATTGCCTGTTGGACATATCCACTGGCATGCCCCATAAGTATCTTAAGTTCAACATGTCCAAAATGGAACCCATCATCTCTTTCCTCTTAAACCTTTCCCTCTTTTAAATTTCTCTATATCTGTCACCACTGTACTGCAGACACCCAAGGTTGCAGCCTTAAAGACATCCTTTACTATTTACAACCTACTGGGAAAAAATCTTACCAGTTTGCCATCAGCTGGGATGAGCCTAAGAAAAGATTCATTATGTCTGAGCCTGAGTTCCTTTCCTGCCAGTCTTTCTCTTATCACAATGGCAGTAAGATTTCTGAGTCAGAAATTCTCTTGTCACCTTTTTAGGTATTGTCCTTATTCATTTTTGTAGACTAAAAGCTCTAGATTTTTACCATACTTCCTCCTCTTCAAAAGAAAATTGTGCTGTACATTTCTCTAGCTTTAATCTTCTACTCTGTCAATAATATAAGAGGGAACATGTGAACCCTTTCAACAGTCATTGGATAGGCACAGTTGTAACCTGTATCTTCAGTATTTTATCTTTGGTTTTAACAAGAACAAAAGATTCAGTATCTTTCTGTTTTCTACATCTTGTGAAATATTTTAGTTTGTTCCTCTGCCACTGAATTAATAGAATATTGCTCTTCTTTGATGGATTTGGCTGAAGTTTCAATAAAGTTTGCTGTAATTATCCCATCATTCAGCACTTCTTTGAAGTCGAAAATCCACACAACTCTTAGTTTTTTTCTTATTAGCCTGATGGAAGTTTAAGCCAAAGGATGTGAATCATCTTGCTTGGAATTCCTGTTTTCTTCTAGCATATGCTATTGGATTCTGGCCCTTACACTGTCCAACTGCTGCTTTGTTCATTGATGTCTAAAGGAAACAGAAGTTATATATTCCTACTATCATAATTTATATTAGTTGGGAAAATATCAATCTAGATATTGACCCAAAAAATAGACATACCTAATGATACAATTTGTCATATATTTATATCTTTATATATTTTGTTTGTGCATAGTTGTCCACATGCTGTCTGCTTCATGAAATTGTGAGTTCCTTGAAGGTAGGGATATATGTGGTTTTCTTTGTTTCCCTAGTGCTTATAATAGTGTCTGGCATATAGTAGGCACTTAATAAATGCTTGCTGCCTGGATTTGGCTTTATCAGGAAGGGAAAGAGGGAAGGAGGGAAAGGAAAAGAAAAGCAAGAAGGGAAATAGGGAAGAAAAGAAGAAAAGGGAAAGAAGGAAGGAGGGGGGGAATGAAGGAGGAAGAGAGGGAAAGAGGAAGTGAGGAAGGAGTCTTCCAATTGACTAGTTCCAATTTGTGGAACAGCTTTACTCGCAGACATTTGTCTTTCATTCTTATACCATTAGGGAGGTGATGTCACGACATGCAAGTGAATTGGATTTAAGAGAGAGAGAATTATTTTCCTTATCCTTCCCAGAGTCATCTGACAGAATAAAAAAATAGAATCCTTTTTCCAATTCAGTCAAATTAAGCAAAACATCAAAAAAGTCTGATGTTATATTTATAGATACACATGTGTACTCCTTTACCTCTACAAAGAAGGCAGAAAAGTACCATCTTATATCACTTCTCTGGGACCAGATTTAGTCACTTTACCTTCAGAGCATTGAGTTTTGATTTTTTTTTAAAATTCCCTTTGCAAAGTAGTAGTCATGTATATTATTTTTCCTATTCTTACTTCACTTTATTTCAGTTCATATGTCTTGCCATGTTCCTCTCTATTTCTAGTAGAATTCCTGGGTAAAAGGATATGAACATTTTAATCACTCTTTTATCCTAATTGCAAATTGCTTTCCAGAATAATTGAAGCAATGTCCAGCTCAATGAACAAGTCATTACTGTACCTGTTTTTCTATAACCCTTCCAACATTGATTATTCCCATCCTTCATCATTTTTGACATCTTTCTAGGCACAAGATGAAATTTCAGAATGATTTTATTTTAAACTTCTTTATTGTTAGGGATCCTTTGTGTGATTGTCAATAGTTTGCAACTCTTCCTTTGAGAATCATTTGTTTTTCGATCATTTATCTATTGGGGAATGCCTTTTGGTTTTACATATTTTCATTAGTTGCCTCTGTATCCTGGATATCAGATGACACCCCATCCTGGCCTTCATTTAATATTTTATTTTTTTCCAATTACATGTAAAAACAATTTTTAACAATTTCTTAAAATTTTACATTCCAAATTCTTTCCTTCTCTTCTTTCCCTTTTACCTCACTGAGAAGACAAGCAATTTGTTGTTAAATATAAATGTGTAGTCATGCAAAACATTTCCATCTTAGTCATATTGTGAAAGAAAACAGAAAACAAAAAAATTTCAAGAAAGATAAAGAAAAATTTTTAAAAATTATGTTTCTGAATTGCACATATTTAACCCATATTGGATTGAGTCCTGTCTTGGGAATGGAGAGAAGGAGAAAAATTTGGAACACAAGGTTTTGCAAAGGTGAATGTTGAAAACCATCTAACTATCTTTGTGTGTATTTGGAAAAATAAGTATTATTTAAAAAAATTTTTAAAGTATGCTTCTAGCTGCATTCAGATGCATCAGTTCTTTTTCTGGAGTTGGTTGGCAATTTTTTATAATACGTCATTCAGAATATTTTAGGTCATTGTATTGCTGTGAATAGTTAAGTCATTTGCACTTGTTCACTATACAATATTGCTATTAATGTGTACAATGCTCTCTTGATTATGCTCATTTCACTTCATATCAATTCATATAAGCCTTTCCAGGTTTTTCTAAGAACATCCTGTTGATCAGTTTTTATAGTGCAATATTGCAATTATTTACCACAACTTGTTCAGCCATTCCCCAAATTATTTTATTGTGGTATATAATATAATATATTGGTGAGGTGTATATTTTCCTTATTTAATAGTTAGAAGATAAATTACAGGATGACCTTAATTAGGCATGGGATATCCAAAAGAAATTGGATGAAAAATCAATATAGAAAAAAACTAAATGGATGAAAAATTGCAATAATCTGTACAATGACTATAATCATAGCTGGAAGGTCAATTCCCCAGAGTGAAATGCATTCCATTTCCTCACACCTACCTCTAAATCTCTAATTTCTTTCAAGGCTTACTTCTAACTTTTTCTTAATTTATCTACCCATTGTTCAAACTACTAGTACTACTGCTGATTCCCTTCTAAAGTTATTTTATATTTACTTCTCTTCATATAAGTTATATCCTTTCCTATATCTTCTCCTTCTCCAGTGTAATAAATGCTCCTGAGGGATTATACTTTGTCACTTTGATTTGTGGCTCCAGAACCTATAGTGAATGACTTGCACACAGTAGGCATTTAATTCATGTTTGTTGAATTAAATGAAAATCATTACCTTAGCAATTTTCAGAGTTTTCTAGAAATGTTATTTGTATTCTCAACAAGCCTCTGGAACTGGTAAATATTTTAAATTAGGAACTGAATACCCAGAAAGGAATACCTATATTTAGTATTCTCATCAAAAAGCAAGGCTGAGGACTAGTTAGACTTCAGATGTTCTCCCCCATTTCCCCCATGCAGATACAAATTAAATTTGAATTGTGACAATAGTGGTACAAAGTTTAAGAATGCTTGAATGTGATTCTGGCTATTACCTAAACCTAATGTAAAGAGAAATGAGGAGTGTGTTGGCCAATGGGAAGGAGGAGGAAGTTCTTGGAGTATTCCTAGAGATAGCCTATCTTAGCACGGTGCCTAACACATAGATGACACTTAATAAATGCTAATTTACTGACTGAGCTTAACCTAAACTTCTATGTAGTTCCTTGGACTATATCCAAACTGGGAATCCAAGGATGTTGCACCCATTCCAGTTCAGACTCCTCTCCTTTATCCAACTCAGGAATGGGCAAAGAAAGAAAGTTGGCAGCTTAGATAGTTCAGTACATAGAGAGGTGGACCTGGAGTCAGAAAGAGACCTTAGTCAAATCTGACCCAAGATATTCACTAGCTGCATGACTCTAGACAAGCCATTTAACTATTCTGCCTCAATTTCCTCAATTGTAAAATGAGGTAAATAATAACATCTGCCTTTTAGGATTGTAGTGAGAACAAATAAGATCAAATGAAATTTGTAAAGTGCTTAGCAAAGTGATTGGCTTAGGGTGGATGCTATATATATGCTATAATTGTTATTATTTTTATTTTTGGTTACACTTTTTTTGTTGTTGTTCAGTCCTATCTAATTCTTTGTGACCTTGTTTGGGGTTTTCTTGACAAAGACACTGAAATGTTTTGTTATTGCTGTCTCCAACTCACTTTATAGATGAGGAACTGAGGCAAATAGGGTAAAGTGACTTGCCTAGAGTCACATAGCTAGTAAATGTTTGAGGCCAGATTTGAACTCATGAAGAGAAGGCTTCTTGATTTCAAGTTTAATGCTCTATTCACTGTACCATCTGGCTGTCCTCTATACCAAAGTTTTCTAAGCTGTGGGTTACGACCCCATATGGAATTGTATAACTGAATGTGGGAGTAGCGAAAAATTTGGCAACAGTAAAAGGATCAAATATTCCAATAAGATTTAATTTTTTATGTAAAAATAATCAAGCACATTTATCTCATTAGGATGCAAATTTGAATTTATTTTTAATAAATGGTAAAATTATATGCATAACAAAGAATTCTTCTAAAATAATATTTTTAGGCTTTATTACCAGTAAATATTTGCTTTTTATACCTACTTTATATACCTATATGTCTGGGGTCACATAAAAATTTCTTGAGCAAAAAGGGATCCTTAGTAGAAAAAATTTAAGAAACCCTGCTTTATTATCCTTTCTGTTTATTTTTATATCCACTGTTTATATCAATACTAAAAGCAAACAAAACATCCCAAGTAATTCCTCTACCCATTTATAAACAAGTAATAACAAAAATGACTCATTAAAGAAAATTATTAAGACACTCAAAAATAAAAACTGATGTATATTTGCTTCTTTATTTAACAACAAAAAAACCCCAAACCTGCTATCTGAGAAGAGGAAAAAATAGAAGCAGAGATTTTTTACTAGGTACTAAGAACAGAAACTATTTTTCTTCTCATGTTTAGAATCATTCATCTTTCTAGAATCCTTGTCTTGGCTGGGTTCTCTAGAAAGGGATCCTTTGTTCTGTTTTGCCATTGCTCATCTTAGAACTCTTTTCTTCAATGGAGTGAACCCGGGTTGAGAGAACCTTGCCCCTCTGATCTAGCTCTTCAACAACCGTCTTTACTAGAGTAGTTTTGGAGAGATCTAGAAATGAAACATAGGCAAAATCAATTAATTAGGCAAAAAAAAATTATTAAGATCCTATATTATGTATCAGCTGCTAAGTGCCTAGGTTACAAGAAGAGGCAAAAGACAGTCCCTGTCCTCAAAAAGCTTATAATTTAATAGGGGGATTGTAATGGGCTGAGGCTTGAGTTGATGCAATGAGGTCCCAAGCACATGAGGCTAAATAGTAGTTGGACCATACTCTATTAATATATATGCTTGGAGAAAGAATGGCCCCCGCCCACTCTTTGTGCAAGTCCTGATGTGTTGTATAGGAAATGACGATTTTGGTGGGTGGAGGCAGGGGAGTGGAAAAGGAAGGGGAAGGAGAGACTTTTGGGATTGCCTTGCCATGGTTTGCTCAGCTCACATCTCTCTCTGTTAGCTGGCTTCCTGTGACAACTGTCCATATTGCTATCGCAACCTTTCTTGCCTATATTTGCTATCGCAATCTTTATTCACCTCTTCACTTCAATAAATATTGAAGATTTTCCCCTTAACCTGAGTTCCTGACTCCGGCTGATTTTAAATATGCGGTCATTACAGGGGATAACATAACATATAAAACAAGCTATATATAGGATAATAAAAAATAAGCAGGGCTGGGGAAGGTTTTTTATAAAAAGGTCAGATTTTAGATGGGATTTAAAAGAAGCCAGGGAGGTCAGTAGATAGAGCAGAGAAGGGAGAGCATTCAGCAGGGGGCAAAGAGTCAGAGAAAGTGTCCAAAGCCAAGAGATGGGAGTATCTTGTTTGCAGAACAGTTAGGAGGCTATTACTGGATCAAAGAGTATTTGTTGGATAGAAAGGTGTGAGAAAGCTGGAAAGGTAAGCCAGGTCATGAAGGACCAAGTCCAACATAGGATTTTTTTTTTTTTTTAATTTTGTTCCCCAAGGCAATAAGGAGTTACTGGAATTCATTGAGTAGGGAGTGGTGACATGGTCAAATGCATTTTAGGAAATTCATTTTAGTGGATGAATAGAGGACAGATTGCACTAATGTAGACTGACTCATAAACAGGCTACTGCCATAATAAACAAAGGGTCAGGTGATGATGAGGGTCTGCCCCAGAGTCAGGGAAGTGAAGGGGAGTGTACTCAAGAAGTATTGTAAAGGTAAAATCGGCAAGCCTTGGCAACACATATATACACACGTGTGTGTGTGTGTGTGTGTGTGTGTGTGTGTAACAATAATAATATAATACATGTGGAATGGGAGTTTGGCACATACTTATTCCATGTGCTTTTCCACTTAAGATGACAAGGCTTGCCTAAGAGCAGAACAGATAGTTCTTTAGGAGATGTACAATCTCCCTCTTCCCAACCCCCTCCCCTATTGCCTTCTCCCCATCTTGTTCCCAAGCCTCAATGCATTCAGTTTTCAGTTCTGCTTGTCAGAATCCCTAATTTCTGATATGTGAGGCATTTCCTCATCTTGAAGCCATTTCTCAACAATTTTCACACCACTCATCCTCCTACTCCCCTTCCTCCTTTCAGTTTCCCACAAGTGTTGTCTTCTCTTCATTAAAATGTAAGCTCTTTGAATCAAGCCACTGTACTGCTTGCTTGTTTTTGTATCCCTAGCATTTAAAGTACCTGGCACACAGTGCAAAAATTATCTATTTACCTGCTTCGTAATCTAGCTATTCATCTCCATCTTTCTCACTCCCTCCTCTTCCCTTCTTTCTCTTTTCCTTCATTCTTTCCTTCCTTCTCTCTCTCCCTCCCCTTTTTCCCTTCCTCCCTCTCTCCTTTCCTCTCTCCCTCTCTCTTCACTTCCCTCCCTCCCTTTCTTCCTTCCCTTCCTCTCTCCTCCTTTCTTCCCTCCCTCTCTCCTCCTTTCTTCCCTTCCCCTTCCCCTTTCTTCCTTCCCTCCTTCCCTTCTCCCTCCCTCTCTCCTTTTTTCCTTCCTTCCTCCCTCCCTCCTTCCTCCCTCCCTCCTTCCCACCCTCCCTCCCTCCTTCCTTCCTTCCTTCCTTCCTTCCTTCCTTCCTTCCTTCCTTCCTTCCTTCCTTCCTTCCTTCCTTCCTTCCTTTCTTCCTTCCTTTCTTCCCCTCCTTCCTTTCTTTCTTCTCTTTTTGCTAACTGGAATATTACAAGAACAGTAAAAATAGGAATGCATTTTAATACCTTTAGTTGAATTTCCTGAAACTCCTGACCCATAGCCTTTTGTTTTGGAGCATGAACTATAAAAATAAAAATAAAGAAAGATGACTTTTTTTTAAATTTTTATTCTTGGTGTGATAACAGGAATATTTAAATCCAAGTGAACTTTGCATCAAAACCCAAAATCAGATCTAATTTTGCTGTAGAAGAAACCGAGGCTTGTATATTTAGAACCTGAAATTAAATGACATTTAATCTGAAATGAACATTTATTTAAAAGACCAGAACTGCCTTTTACTTATGAATCTTAACATTCTAAAGTGACAAAATCGACACATAGAAATGTGAATTCACTTTTGTACTTAGGAACTTATGAAATTATTCTTTCTAGATTTATTTTAGGCAGATAGACTTATGAGTTTCTCTTTTTACCTTATTCAGAGTTGCTAAGAAGTTTACTCATTCTCGTTCTCATCAAAACCTGGATTCTGCCCTTGGCACAAAATTTTATTTTTATAGGGAATCAGGTTTCCATACCACTTCCTGTGTACCATCCTTCTCCCACCTCCTTCCAATTTCCCTTTATTCTCTTTCCTAATTGGAATATAAACTACTTGAGAGCAAGAACTGTTTTTCTAGCTTGTATTTGTTATCTCCAGTTATTACCACGTTGTCTAGCATATAGTAACCACTTGATAAATGGTTTTTAAATTAATTTTATTCATTCATTTTTTAACAAATTAGTAGGATGGAAGTTTTCAGGTAGACGTGTTGAGATGAATTTGGGATGGGCAATTTGATGTTATTTAGGGAGAATAGACTAGTTCTTATGCTAAAGTGAGGAATGGTTACTAAATGAAGTCATTTGATCAGATTGGAGTGCCAGAAGTAAGGAGAAGAGAGGGAAAGAAGAAAGAAAAGATGGAGTGGAGAATCATGAATCCAATAAGAATCAATTGATAGAGAAACTAGTAAATAGGAACTTGTGAAAATAACAAGGATTTTGATTTGAAGGGCAGGTAACAGAATTCTTGTGAATGTAATACCATTAGAGATAGCATGATATAGTCTCTAGAGCTTATCTCAAAGTGAGAAAGACTTTGATTCAATCCTGCCTCTGACCTGTGTGACCCTGAGCAAATTACTTAATCTCACATTTCTTTAGGCAATTTGGTGACAACTTGTTTGTGTTTTCTAAAGTCTTGTGATCCTGAAAATAAATAGCATTTTCTAGTGGATTTCCTTACCTTCCATCCCCATCAATTAGTCGACAGTAGGTCTCAATTTCCTTTTCCAGACGAATCTTGGTATCAAGCAGCTGCTCATACTCCAGCTTCTGGCCCTCAGTTTCAGTCCTGACCTGCTGCAGTTGTTCCTCCAGAGCTCCAATTTGGGCCTGGATTTGTGATAGCTGCACACAGTAGTTCCCTTCTGTCTCATTCAAGGAACATTCCAGTGAGTGTTTCTAGGGGTACAAGAGAAAGGCATATCTAAGATTAAAATTAAATCAGAAAAATCAGGAATGAGTCAGATAATGAAAATTGGCCCAGTGGATCTAGGGAAAGGATTCTAAATCTAATTTTTGGGTCATGGATTCCTTTTGCAGTCAGATGAAGTTTTTTCAGAATAATGTTTTTGAATGTACACTTATAAAGTCATCTCTCAATGCTGGTGCCCTGCATTTCTGTGAATGGACATCTGGACCATCTACATAGTGTATTTGGTCTCAAGCTCATTTTTCTGAGAAATGTTGGGATGATGGACATGACAGTTAGCAGTTTAACACTTAAAAAATGCCATATGTCATACATTTCCTTTTCTTCCAGCTTAGTGAAAAGGAAAATGTGTCTCCACGCTGGCCTCTTCACACACAGCCAACTGATGGCTAAGGCTAAATGGTTTCCATTCTTTGGTCATAATGGGATTTGGTTTCTAGTTTTTGTGTTACTAATGGACAGATAATGTGCCTCAATGGAGAGAAGACTGATCTCAGAGCCAAATACATACTAGCTGTGTGACCCTGGTAGAGTGACTTAGTGCCCAAACCAAGTCTCTAAATTATATATCCTTGCTGATTTTCATTGGTATCAGAAGTTTTCACAATGGGAGTTCCCTAATTAGATAAAAAATTCAACATAGCATATTAAAAGAATAATGACATAATTTCTTGGTTAAATTTAGCAGGACACATAATTTATAGTTATTTAAAATATTTTAAAAAATAATCCCTATTTCTCATTGACTTGTATATATTTTTGTGTGTACATAAGATTATAAAGCTAGAGCTAGAATGGATCTCAGGTCATGTAGTCCACCTCCATTGTTTTACAGATGAGGAAACTGAGATGAGGGAAGTTGTGACTTACTTGAAGCAGTAAGTGATATAAGCAGTTTTAGAATCCACAGCCATGCTTTTTCCAGTATACCAGGCTATGGTTTCCATGCCAAAAATATAAGTTTCTTAGGAGTGAGGTGAGAGGTTGGAAAACTGTTTCATTTCTGTCTTTGTATCCATACTGCTTAGCATGTAGTAAGCACTTAAGACAGGCTTGATAATTGCCTGATAGTTGAGGCAGAAATTATTTTATAACATGAACTTTAATCAATTGACCAATAAGCATTTATTATGTGCCTATAATGTGCTAAGCATTGTCCTAGCAGGGGTCCTCAAACTATGGCTTGCAGGCCAGATGCAGCAGTTGAGGACGTTTATCCCCCTCACCCAGGGCTATGAAGTTTCTTTATTTAAAGGCCCACAAAACAAAGTTTTTGTTTTTACTATAGTTCGGTCCTCCAACAGTCTGAGGGACAGTGAACTGACAGTTTGAGGACCCCTAGGTTGGGCATTGGAAAGACATAACTAAAAAGGTCCCTGCCCTCAATAACTAATTTTTTTGGGGGGGGTCTTCAGGTCAGGAAATTTTTTTGTTACTGTAGATTTGTTATTATTTTTAAATGAGCATTCAGTCCTCGTTGGGAATAAAATGCTTGATGATTTCAAGGAGAGAAATATAATTTCCTTGTTGCCTTGCCTTCCTCCCTCTCTTCCTTCCTCTTCCTCTCTCCCTCCCTTCCCCTTCCTCCCTCCCTCCTTCCCTCTCTTCCTTCTCCTTCCTCCCTCCCCTCTTGTCCTTCCTTCCTTCCTTCCTTCCTTCCTTCCTTCCTTCCTTCCTTCCTTCCTTCCTTCCTTCCTTCCTTCCTTCCTTCCTTCCTTCCTTCCTTCCTTCCTTCCTTCCTTCCTTCCTTCCTTCCTTCCTTCCTTCCTTCCTTCCTTCCTTCCTTCCTTCCTTCCTTCCTTCCTTCCTTCCTTCCTCTTTCTTTTCATTTTCAACGCGTTTGATGCACACAATTCTCACTCACCGTTGCTAGAAGAGATTGTAGCTCGATCTCCAGAGTTTGGACAGTACGCTTCATTTCTGTGAGTTCGCTCCTGGCCGAAGTGGCGGCTCCAGCATCATCCGAGATTTGCTGTTGGAGCGTGGCGCTCTGAATCAGAAAACAGTTCAAGTCAGTGTGGTGAAGACAGGAAAAAAAAAAAAAAAAGACGGGTAATGAATATCAGCTGTAATAGACCTACTTTTTCATTGAACCAGGCTTCAGCATCCCTGCGATTCTGCTCAGCCAAATCTTCGTACTCCGCCCTCATATTGTTCAGCAGAACGGTCAGATCCACCCCGGGGGCTGCATTCATTTCCACATTCACGTTCCCACCTGCAGCGCACTGGAGGGCTTTCACTTCCTGAAAATAAATCACCAAGAAGACTTTCAAGGAGAAGTTTGATGCCAGTTCTTAGAGATTCACCGAACTGCCATATCAGTTTTGTAGGTTGAATTTTTTTTTTTTTAAATTGAATTCAAATTCATTCCGAATCCTTTCTTTGATGAGATTTCTTGCTTTAAAAAATGTTGATAGTTGGTATAATGCAGCATTTCCTAATCTGGGATCCATGAACTTCTTAAAAATTATTTTGGTAGTTATTTCAAAATAATTTATTTTCATCATAATCCTGTACATTTTATTTTATACATTTGAAGACTATTCTGAGAAGGGGTCCATCTATAGGCTTTTTTAAATTGTCAAAGGGTTGTGAGTTAAGTTAAGTAACCCTTAACTAGGTTAGGTTAGAAAGACATACAATCAGGTGTTGAAGTGTGATCCTAGAATAGTCACTGAGTCTCTCAGTGGCCCTTGGCAATTTGCTAAGAATCTAAACTGAAGAACTCTTTATCAATGTACTTTAATAAAATAAATTCCCTTATTGGAACTTCAATTCAATTTAATAAACATTCATTAAGTACCCACTATGTGCTAGAAACTATGCTTAAGTGCTGGGAATAAAAAAGGAGACAAAAGATAGTCCCTGTCTTCAAGGAGTTTATAATCTAATGGCAGTGGTAGGGGGCACATATAATGTGTAAACAAAAAATACTAATTCCCCCTCAAAGGATAAATAAATAAATAAATAAACAGTTTAAAAAGGAATTGAAATCCACTAATACCAATGAAACTATAGGTTTGATTTAAAATTTTAAAAAACCACACTCCCCCTAAAACAACAACAACAACAAAAAACTCTGTTAGATCCCAAACATTTATCAAAAGCTTATAGAACATTGGGTATTGTTTTAAGTACTTTGAGGTAAGAATTTAGAGAAGATATTAAGCAAAGTGAATGAATCTTTCTAAACTGGACAAATACAATCCAAGCTGGATTTAGAATGATAAGATCTGGATTTGAATTCAACATTGACTATTAATTATATTGGGCAAGACATTGAGTTTCTCTAGATCTTGAATTTTTCCCATATAAAATGAGGAAATTGGATTAGATTATGTCTAAGACTAAGTGAGCCCTTATCAAATGACATTATTTTTGTAAAGCACTTAGCACAATGCCTGACACATAGTAGGAGTTTAATACATGTTACTATTTCTTTCCCTTCCCTCCTATTTTAAACATTAATTTTTGGTAAAACTGTATAAAATGTACTCTAGAGTCTATTAAACAAACTATACCACATGAATATGTTTCATTCAAAAATATATATTGAGCAACAATTAGGTGCAATGCACAGGAGCTGGAGAAGATCTCAGAAGTACCTAGTCTAACCTTCTCATTTGATAAAGACACTGAAACATAGTGTGATTTTGGGACTGTGTTACACAGGCAGTAGGTATCATAGGTAGGATATGAACTCAAGTCCTGTGATCCCACAGCCAATATTCTTCCCCTTTTACCACAAAAATGGCTAAGACATTTTCCCAGATATATGTTGTTGCTCCTGGTTCGTTATTGAAGATTAGACCAAATGACATCAGGAGGGAGATACCTTAACTTGCAAGTGAATGGGCAGGCTGTACAAAGTTATCAGCCTCACTTTCTTAACATTCACTGAACAGTCGTAACACAACTGGCAATGGTCATGGATTCATTAGGAGATCTTGGCCTTTTAAAAGATCTTTACCAGATCTCAGTTTGTCTGAGACAATGTGCACTCAATAATTAAAGGCTTCTTAAGAATTGAAACAATCGATGGCCTAAATTGTCTTCATAACAGAGTCAGTCTGGGATGGGAAAACCCTTAGAGTTTCTGGCCTGAACACAAACTATTACTATGAATATAGGAGATGATTTTTTTTGAGATTTTGTAGTATTACAAATTTAGAGCTGGAAGAGACATTTAAAATCAAGCCTATAATTTTATAGATGAAGAAACTGAAGCCCAGAGGGGTTAAATGACTCAAGAAGGAATCTATGGCTGGATTTGAATCCAGATTTTACTGTCTAAAAGTCCATTAATTTATTAACCACACCATCCATAAGACCAATGAATTATCACTTTTTTTCTCTTTAAATCATCCTATATAGATTTTTATTTATATTTTAATATTCCTGGTTGATTGTAAGCTCTTTGACATCAAGAACTCTTTTTGTCTTGTCTTTGTTGTGTCTGTGCCATGTACTGTGCCATGGAGAGCTTTTAAGAAGAATCTGACCCAAAATCAGTCCATTAAAGTGGGAGAATAATTTGGCATAAAGGGGAAGCATGCATGATTATTATATTTGTAATTGACCAGAGGGCAAGTTAGTTGACTAAAGAAGGCATGGGGCTTTAATTTATTCCTACCTCTTCGTGGTTCTTCTTGAGGTAAGTAAGCTCCTCATTCATAGTTTCATATTGGATTTCCAGGTCTGTTCTGCAGAGTGTCAATTCATCCAGGACTCTGCGTAGGCCATTGATATCTGCCTCAACACTTTGATGAAAAGCCAGCTCATTTTCAAACCTTAGAGAACATTGCATTGATTTTCAGGTCAAGGCATAAGGTAAGACAAAAATAAAACCAAATTCCCTTTAAGTTGAAAATTAAAATAGGTCAGGATAGAACTAGGAATAATTTCTTCTGGGCAATTATTAATAATTAATTTATTATTAATACATCATTAAAATATGAATTATACATATATACACATACATTATTAATAATAATTTCCTCTGGAAAGTTATTATTAGTACCACAAACTGTTCTTATGACAAGTGGTATAAAATGTTGTCTCAGCGGTGAGTGGGGTAAGACAAAGAACTCTTATTTACCCCTTACTATACCAATATGAGACCACTGGTTGGGAGGTTATGTTCCTATGGGAAGGAAAAAGCAGGACAAAATAGAAGTAGAGCTCATTTTTGCACATTGCCTGGCAGATAGTAAACCCTTAATAAATGCTTCACTATTATTTTGTGTTTATGTTGCTAAAGGGATGCAAATACCATCTTATTGTCAGTTGTTTCAGTCATGTCCAACTCTTTATGACCTCATTTTTTGGGTTTTCTATACAAAGATACTGGAATGGTTTGCTATTTCCTTCTCCAACTCATTTTACAGTTGAGAAAATTGAGGCAAACAGGTTAATTTATTTGCTCAAGGTTACATGGGTAGTAAGTATCTGAGGCCAGATTTGAACTCAAGAAGATGAGTCTTCATAGTGCTGTAGCCACTGTGCTACCCAGTTGCCTGTAAATACTGTCGGTGTTCTCCAGATCTGGCAACGTTTCAATTCAGCTTCCTGGGGGAAAGTCCCAGTTACTCTACCATAGTTATGGCTCTAACAACTAATTCTCTGATAAACTTAAAAAGCATAAAGAAATTTTTTTTTATAATTCTATCTATAAATCAATTAACAAACATTTACTAAATGCTAGGCACTTTACTAGGCCCTAGCGTTACATGTATCTTACTCATAGTAATATCACTTCCAAATTATTTCACTGGTGTAAAGTTCCAAAAACCCATTCAAACTTTTTCTGTCTCATTTTTCCCTTTCCTTTCCTTTCCTCTTTTTTAATATCATAGGTTGTATTTTGTTAAAAATTCAACTATTTTACAATCCTGATTTTGGTTGGTAGTATTACAAGATGAATCCCCTTTCCACATTTTTATTATTCTTTCTTATTTATTGGATATTGAAACATTCAATCAAAGAAATAATAATAACTAGTATTTATATAGCAATGTGTGCTTTGCAAAGTGTTTTATATTTGATAATCTCATGAACCCAGGGAGAGAGATGTTATTATCCCCATTTTACAGGTGAGGAAACTGATGCTAAGTTTAAACTAGTTGAACAATGTGACATAGCTAATATGGATCTGAGATAATATTTAAATTCAAGTTTCTCTGACTCAAAGTCTAACACTCTTTCCACTGTACTGTGTAGCTTCTCAGAAATAGAAAGAAACATTTCTTCCATAAACATTGTCCCTAGCATTATTGTATACTTCTTACTTCAGACGGAAATCATCTGCAGCCAGTCTGGCATTGTCAATCTGCAGAACAACATTAGCATTGCTTGTAGTGGAAGAGATAAGCTAGAACAAATCAAAAGAGAAAGAAACTTTTAACGTGCATTTACAAGCCAAAATCTCATTTCACAAGACCAAATGTGGTACAAAACTAAATGAAGAGCTTTCTTAAAAAGCAATTAGAGTGTTTTCAACTTTAAAAGAAAGTACTGGTATAGTTTTATTTCACTCAAGATCACAGACATCAATCTGGATTCCACTTAAGTTATCATTCCATATTATTCATTTTATTTTTTGAGTGAGAGATAAAGAGGCCCATTCGTTTTCATACAGCTGGTAAATTGCCAATCTTGGGATTCTAATTCCAAATCCAGCTCTAATAAATATTATTATAGCAAATAAATTCTAAGATCAGAGAATTTAGAACTGAAAAGAACTTTAGAAGTTTTTTCCATCTCTTTCTTTTTACAGTTAAGGAAACTGAGTCTCAGAGAAAATAATTGATAGACCCAGTTTTCCTGATTCTAAACTCAGCACTTTCCTTCTACTTCAAGCTATCTCATCTTAGCTGAAAATGTTCAAAGTGAGAATACATAATTGAACTGGAAGCATCCAGTCCAATGCAATGAACATTTACTAAGTGCCTACTGCATGCAAGTCACTATTATAAGTGGCTGGGGATACAAGGACAAAATGAAAAATGGCATTGATTAGTTTTAATAACATGGAAACTCTTGAAACAATGTAAAATTCCTTACAAATGACTTACAATGACTTAAAAGAATAGGGATTGCCAATTAAAATTAATTATAACATTGTACCATACATGATAAGTATTAGAACTCTGCATTTCACCTTATCATAGAGATTTTGCTGGCACATTTATAATACCTAGGCAAGGCATACTTGGAATTCTTTCGAATTTGGAATTTCTTACCTTATTTTTTTTTATTTTAATTTTTCAAAAATTTTAAAAGCTTTTTATTTTCAAAACATATGGACGGATAAGTTTTCAACATTGATTGCAGAACATTGTGTTTCAGATTTTCCCCTCCTTCCCCTCATTCCCTCCTCTAAATGTCTTACCTTATTCTTAAGCTCTTCAATCGTCAGTTGATATCTGCTATAGTCATGGTCTAGGCCACGGCAAGAACCAGGACCAAATTTCTCATACCACCCTTTAATTTTTTGCTCTAGCTCAGAATTGGCCTCCTCCAGAGCTCTCACGTTGTCCAAATAAGAAGCCAAACGGTCATTAAGGTTCTGCATGGTGACCTTCTCATTGCCAGAGAGGAGGCCTTCGTTCCCCACAAAACCAGCACAAGAAGCACTTCCAAAGCTACCACCAACAGGGTTCCCACTGGGGGAACCCCCTGAGCTCCCCCCGAAGCAGCTTCCATAACCTCCACCAGGTAAGTTTCCACCTCCTACAAAAGAGCCGCCACACAGGCTATTATTCCCAAAGCTAGTGCTACCATTGGGTATTCTGACGGAGCCAGCTCCAGACCAGGAGCAAATGCGTCTGGGTCCACTAGAAATCCGAAGAGACATGGTCTTTGAAGAAAGAGCTCAATTTGTTTGTGGGGTAGTTAGAGAGTCAAAGTGGAGAGCCTACTTAGTTTAGATGGTTTCTGTGAGTTTTATATACAATGAGTAGGGGTGTTTCTCTTTGAATTCTGTCTGAGAAAAATGATATCTGCTAGATCAGCATGAATTATCCATAATTGGATGATTTGGGGGGCAATTAATATCTAACTCCTGTGAATTCTCTCCATATACATGCTAGCTATTATTATTGTTATTAGGAAGGCAACTACCTTAAGGATATTTATTATCTTAAAAATAATAGGGTGGGGCTGGGTTATTTTAATTATTTATCTTCTAATTTTTTGATGAGTAATTCTTTACTTTCATCCAGCCAGTAGACTATAATTATTATCATGTAGTGTAAGGTATTATCATATTTCAAAGAAAAAGTAAAAGTTTGATATGGAGCCTGTTTGTCTTTGGAATATCAATACTTGAGTCAATTTATTTAATTTAGAAAACCCTATAGTATAACTCACTACATCTTAGGCTTAATGTAATAGGCACAATAACATCTATAATTAAAAATATCAGGAGGACTTCACTAACTGTATATAAAGGATTTTTCTTCCATTTAGATTCTGCAAAGAATATTCTCTCTGAAAATAGTGAGCATCTTTGGTTAATATGTCTCCTTGTTTTATGTTCTGCTTAATATTGATTCATTCTATGCTTTTCTGCTTTATGAGATAGTACTCCTTATAAATGTCAATCATCCTTCTTTGTTAGATTTTGATAGACAAATTTATTATCTACTCCATTATGACTTTTAGCAGACATCTTTTTTCATGTGGGAAACAGGTTAGATTTTTACTAAGATGGTTTCTGGGTGTTTTTGGTCTTCTTGTTGTGGCAATTACATTGTTTAGAATTATTTAGAATTCTGAGTAAAATTACAATGTGTCATTATCATTTCTGTTGTTCATTTTTGTTTTGTTTTGGTTTTTAGTAATTCATTTAAAGAATTCAGGATTAATCCTTTTAAATTGCATGCCTTTTATTTATCATTATTTCTCTTCCTCGTGCTCCTCCTCTTTCTCTTCCTCTTTCTTCCTTCTTCTCCTCTCCCTTCTTTCCTCTCCTCCCTCCCTCCTTTCCTTCCTACTTCCCTCCCTCCCTCCCTCCTTTCTTCCTCCTTCTCTTCCTTCCTTCCTTCCTTCCTTCCTTCCTTCCTTCCTTCCTTCCTTCCTTCCTTCCTTCCTTCCTTCCTTCCTTCCTTCCTTCCTTCCTTTCTTCCTTCCTTCCTTCCTTTCTCTTTCTCTGTCTGTCTCTCTGTCTTTCTTCTTCAGTAAATTTTGACAACTTCAATGAGTTGACTGTGCATAGACAACTTAGAAATAACTCCCACATCAACAATAGATGTTTTCCTTTATGCAAAGATATAGTTAATTTCATTTTTCTGTTGATATTCTGGTACTCCCTATGTCTAGTACCTACCAAACCTATTTTTGAAGAAAGTGATCAGGAAAAAGCTGGTGCAGTGAATAGAGTAAGGGACCTAGAATCCAAAAAATTCAATTTCCCCTAGAATCCTAGATACTTAGGAATTGGATAACCCTGGGCACTTAATTTAGTCTTTATCTCCCTTGGTTGGAGATAATAATAGGAACTATCTCCCAGGGTTGGTGTGAGAATAAAATGAGATAATATTTCAAAAGTTTTTTGCAAACCTTACAGTACCGTATAAATGCTAATTGTTATTATAGAAGAGTAAGGCTTCTGTCTAATCTACAAATCTCATTTCCTTCTCAATCATAATTTCCCATATAAATAAATGATAATAAAATAATGATAAATGAATAAAATAATAGATTATAAATGTATTATATTATAATGATATAATAATAAATATAAAATATGATATAAAATAAAATAGTGTTTGCTACATGTAAAGCACTGTGCTAAACACCAAGAACACAAATAGAAAAATAAGACAGCCTCTGTTCTCAAGGAGCTCAAATTTGAAAATGGGAGACAATACATATAATATATTTTTCCCCATTCTTTCCCCTTTCCCCTTTGCATTGGAATAGAATATATTTTCATTTGATTTGAAGAATCTTATCAACTTCTTTGGAGAATTTCTCTACCACATTATCTTCAGTAACTGAGTACATGAGCTTTACTTATTCTTATGGTAGTCTTTTTGGAAATAGTTAACATTAGAACTTCTATACCTGATGTCTAACTATATCATGCATTAATTTAGGGTGTCCCAAAAGTCTTGGTGTAGGTTTAACTTTAATATTTTAATCCTTCTTATTCTTTTAATAGTTTAACATTGCACTAAGATTTTTGGAACATCTTGTCTTACTTTTAACCTCTGGGCAAACAATAACACCCATTCTACTAGCACTTTCTTTGCCTTTCCAAGGAGTATTTGTGAGCCATCCTTCACTGAGCTGCTTCCTTTGTTCTTCTGGCTTCATTAATGAAAAGAACATCAAAACTGCTATGATTCCACAGTTCTGGCAATGAGTATATTCATTAATTATTGAATAAAACTCTCATGTTTAAGAGATGAATAGTCAAACTTTTTTTTTTTTTTGGTTATCTGAAAGAAATTGTGTGATTCTTCAAATCTTGTACTTTCTTTCTCACTATTCAATCACCATCACTAGATGATATTAGTATAGGTATATCTTACTTATTTTAGAATAGCTTGCATCTTTTCTTTTTCTTATTCCTCACAGGAAAGGAGCAGAGAGAAAGGGAGCAATCATTAAGTACCTACTATATACGAGGCATCATCTAAGTACTTTACAAGTGATAAATATCATGTTTGTTACAACAACTCTCAAAAGGAAATATTATTCGCTTTTCATAGGAAAACCGAGGAAGCAGAGATTGTGTGACCTGCTTAAGGTCACACAGTAAGTGTCTGAGGTCAGATTTGCATTCAGATCTAATTCCAAGCTCAATCGCTCTATCTTTTGCCATTTAGCTACTATCTACCTAGTAGAATAGAATCTTTTTGAAAACGAGTTATTTCATTTGTGTCTTTCTATCCCTGTATTCAGGACATTTCTTTGTATGATGATTAGATACTTGTTGAATGTGATCTTATAAGGTCACAACATAAATATGGGAATCACTTTGTTGGAGTAGAGCCCTTATGGTTGCCTCGTGCTGAGGACTGACCGCTTTTCCCTTAGCTCTTCATAGTTGATTGCTGATGTGTTGCAACCTGTTCACTCATACCATCCACTTTCCCATTACCCTCTGAGTAACATTTAATTTTAATTCTTTGGAGACTGCTGTGGTCTATGATTCATCCTGATTATTAATCTCAAGTGGAGAATTAAAAACAATATTTTCCAGAGTTACAGAGAGGAGATTTAACACAGTGGCCACATTGAAGAGGGACTTTGTTTGTAGATAACATTTAGCACAATTCCTGACACATTAAATATTTAATAAATGTTTGTTGACTTACTGACTTGATCTAACTTTTAGCTTGCATCAAACCGTAAAGCAGGGAAGGAGGAAGGAGAAAGGGAACAGATGGATGGAAAGGAAAAAGAATTTTTATGTACTATGTTCCAGACTCTGTGCTAATAAGCATTTTACAAAAATTATCTCACTTAATTCTCATAACAACCTTGGGAGGTATGTGATATTATTATCCCCATTTTGTAAGTAAGCAAGGACATTTTGGTGTCTGGATATAGTTCTAGGCCCAAGGTCAGAAAGACCTGAGTTCAAATTTAGCCTCAAGAATACTTACTAGCTATGTGACCCTGGGCAATTAATTAACTCTGCTTTTGTAAAATGAGCTAGCGAAGGAAATGGCAAATCACTCCAATATATCAAGAAAATCCCAAATGGGGTCACAAAGATTGAACATGACTGAACAACAATAAGAAAACAGTTAAGGAAATTGAGGCAGACAGAGGTTAAGTGATTTATTCAGGGTTAGACAGGTGGCAAGTATCTGAATCTGGATTTGAACTCAGGTCTTTCTAACCTCAAGTATAGTACTATATTCACTATACCACCTAGTTTAACCTTTTTTGGTTATATACCTATTAATTTTTTTAAAAAAGCATGCACCTCTAATATATGCCTATTTTCCTAATTATAAATTGTAAACATGCATTATTATACTAATAATTCTGCTATAAAATTTACAGAAAATCTAGAAATTAACAAGATGAGATAAAGATAAAGATTTGATCCAAACTTCATTAGGGAGCCACAGGAGTTTATTGAGCAGAAGAATGTCATTGTCAGATCTGTGTTTTAGGAAAAATCACCAAGGCAACTCTTTGGAGGATAAATTGAAAACAGAAAGACTGTAGGAAGATAGACCAGGAAGTAAATGATAGCAGTAGCTGGAACAAGAGATGATAAGAAACTGAATCATGGATTTGACTGTATCACCTCTCTATTCAGCAAATTTCAGTGGCTTCTTATCACTTCCAAGATAAACATCACATTTTCTGTTTGTTTTTTAAAGCCCTTTATAACCTGTTCTCTCTCTCCCTTTCTGAAATTCATACACCCGATTCCCTTCCAAGACTGCTGCCATCTAGGACACTGGTCTCTTTACTGTTCCTTGCACATGATCCACTATCTCTTCACTCATCACATCACCCTCTAGCCAATTTTCACTGTCTACTTATCTCCCCACCTTAAACCTTGGAATTCTTTCCCTCTTGTCCTCTGTCTATTGCCTTCCCTGGTTCCCTTTAGGTCTTAGCAAATGATTTCCCTTTACATCAGTGTCTTCTCTCTGTGGATTACATCCAATTTATCCTTCCTGTATCTTGATTATATATAGCTGGTTGTTTGTTCTCTCCCCTGTTAAGTCATGAACTTCTTCATGGTAGGAAATGGTTTTGCCTTCTTTGTATTTCCAGTGCTCAGTATAATTCCTATCACATTTATTACTGTTATTCAGTCATTCAGATGGGCTCAGTTCTTTGTGACCCCACAGACCAAGCTGTCCACAGTGTTTTCTTGGTCCTAAAAGAAGTCTTAGACAAGATATTACAAACAAATTTATCCAGTTTCTCTAAGTGTGAGAATATATATATATGTTTTGGCATTTAGAATCCAGTATGGTTTCTATTTTCCTCTGTTCTCCAAAGTAATTTTCACCCATGTAAAGAAGTTTTGTCTTTTAAATTTGAATTTAGTTATTTTTCTTTTGTATTGAATTATTATTCATATTCAAATATGAATAATTAATTGTTGAATTAGATATTTTCCCTTTGTATTATTATTATTTTTGCTGTTTTTTTGTCATTTTTTCAGTTATGATTGACTCTCCATAATCCCATTTGGGATTTTCTTGGCAAAGATACTGGAATGGCTTGCCATTTCCTTCTCCAAATCACTTTACAGAGGAGAAAACTTAGGCAAATAAGTTTAAGGGATTTGCTTGTCACACAGGCAGTAGGTTTTGAACTCAGGTCTTTCCTATTCTAGACCCAGTGCTCTACCCACTGAGCAACCTAGCTGCCTCCTATCACATGCTAGGAGCTTAATAAATAAACATTTCTTGGTTTCACTTGAATTGGACTGGTGTCTGTGAGAGTAGAGAAAAGTAGGCAGATGTGAGTGATGTGGTAGTAGTAGAAATGACAAGATTTGACAAAAAAGTGTAAAGTCAAGGATGAAGACAAGTTTACCAACCCTGGCTACTGGAAAGATGTGGGTGTCTTCAAGAAAAATAGATAGTTTTAGAGAGAGACAAGTGTTGAGAAAAGGTAATAAACTCTGATTATTAGCAAGAGGTAATAAATTCTGTTGAATCTGAGATGCCTGCAGGGCATCAAATACCAAATGTTCAAAAAACAGTTAGTAATTCAGGATTGAAGTTTAGGAGAAAGACTAAGGGTGGATATATAGATCTAGGGGAGTCATCAGTATAGACCATTAAACCCATGCAAGCTATTGAGATCCTTGAAGGAGGGTGTAGAGAAGAGAAGAGAGCCTTGGGATACAATGGCACTTTGCAAATGGCACTTTGCAGGTATATTAAAATTGATGAGTCAGCAGAATGAGAGTCAATCAGATTAGTAGGAAGAGAAACAAGAAAGAGTAGTGCTATGACAGCTCAGAGCAAGAGTATTCAAGAGGAGAGGGTGCTCATCAGTGTCAAAATCTGCAAAGATAATAGTGAGAACTGGGGAAAGACCATTGGACCTAACAATTAAGAGACCATTGGAACTTTAGAGAGAATAGTCTTGATTGAATGAGATTTCCAGTATAATGACATTAAAAATCTGGGATATTAGGAGAATGCTGATGCCTTCAAGGTATTGAATTTATATCTAAATTTTTTCCCAGGCATATTACTTCCCAAAGAAAATTATTTAATAACAAGGTTAGTGAATTACCATTAAATCAGGTCAACTAATCCTTCTGTGTTTGATGACAATTTAATTGGTTTACAGAGCTTACTTTATATCAGAAAAAAAAGGAACTATATTCATGTGACTAATTCATAAGTTTTATTAGGAAGTATGTAGATTTGCAATATTTAGCTGCTGGGCGTGTCAGAATTATAATGAGTTTCTAGAGTGAGATAACCACTAGATTCAATATTTCATTGGTATGGAACTTGTGTCTATCATTCTGTGAATTTTTTGATAGTATTTTATTTTTCCAAATATATGCAAAAATAGTTTTCAATATTAACCTTTGCAAAATCTTGTGTTGCAAATTTTTCTCTTTTCCCTCCTTACTCCTCCTAAAGATAGCAAGCAATCTGATATAGGTTAAACATGTGTAATTCTTCTAAACCTATTTCCTTATTTGTCATTCTGTGCAAGAAAAATCAGATCAAATGGGGGGAAAACATAAGGGGGGGGGAAATGGAGAGAAAAACTAAGCAAATAACAATAACAAAAAGGTTACTATGCTTTGATCCACCTTCAGTTTTCAAAGTTCTTTCTCTGGATGTGGATGGCACTTTCCATCCCAAATCTATTGGAATTGCTTTGAATCACCTCATTCTTGAAAAGAACCAATCTATTGTGAATTTTTTGAGAAAGATCTTTCAGTGGTCTCCTGAGAATTTCTGCTATGGGCCTATGATGCTCAAAGAAAAGTAAAACTAATTCAGTAAAAGAAAAAACTTGGGGGTGAGCTAAGAGTCTCTCTAGGTGTCTGAAAAGGACAGTTGTATTTTTAGTAAAGAGTAATATAATAACTAAGTTTAATCCAAGATTGTTTTATTTTTATTTCTATAATATTGATTTTAACTTATCTACTACCAATTAGTTTCTTTGCTAATCCTATAAATTTTATTTTGTGTATTACAAAACTTTATTCTGAAGAAATATCCATAGATGGCTAAAGAGGTCTTAACAAAAGGTTAAGAATTCTTGATTTATATTTGTATATAATCCACATATCCATATCTACATATATTATCGACATCTATAATTTTATCTTCTCTCTCTTTTTCTGTCTCTATCTCTCTTTCAGCAAAACTTTTTCTATCCATTTCTCTTTCTCTTCTCTTTAACTTTTATCTTTCTAAATTACTTTGTATCTATTATATCCATATATACTCTCTCTACCTCACATTGAATTCTTTTTTGTTACAAAAGAATACAGTAAGCATAATTAACTGACAATGAATGTCTTTGACAATATATGCAATATTCCTTCCACGCATAGTTCTCCATATCTCTTTCCAGAGGAAAGGTGTGTTTTGTGACCTTTCCTCCAGGACTAAAATTTGTTGTTGCATTTCATCATAGTTTAGTTTTCATTTACTTTATTGAAGTTATTGTGTTTAGTGTCACTTGCTTTCTATTTCCAGCAGGTGGCAGCAGGTCTAAATTCTGGTGTAGGATTACTGTTTTCAGGATCCTGGAATTCCATCAAAATCTTTATTTGGCAGACCCTTAGCTGCACTAATAAATCATTGGTTCTTTTATTAGAAGTGACCACAAAGCTGGTCTATTAACAATTTCACTGGAGCAAAGAAAATGAAAACAAAATAGAATTGTCTAATAATGTTTTTTAAAATTAAAATTATTTTTTTGTTAAATATTTTCCATAACATGTGAAGAAATTTAACAATCATTTAAAAAATTTTTGAGTTTCAAATTATCTTTCTCCCTCTCATTTCTATTCCCTCTTCCCTCTTTGATAAAGTGAACATTTTGATTTCAATTATACATCTGAGTGTAAGGACAGATCTGTTCTGCCTTGATTATACTAATGTAAAGATGCAATCATCCAAAAGAACAGTCCTACAATAATGGGAAGACACTGAGAATGAAAAAAAAAATAGGCAACATATGTGTAGATTTATTAGGGTTTATTGGGCTAACTGGGACAGTTTACTAACAAGATTTTGTAATATAGTTTAATTCTGGAACTGCTAGGTCATCTTCCTTAACATTTAGAAAATTATTTCCTTGATATTTTTGACCTTTTCTTTTTCCAGTTGAATTTTATTATTATTTTTTCTAACTCTATAAAATAGTTATTTGCTAATTTGATTAGTATGGTCCTGAATAAGCAAATTAACTTAGGTAGATTTATCACATTTATTATATTTGAGTGTTTTACTTAGCAATTAATATTTCTCTAATTGTTTAGATCTATATTTGTGTGAAAAGTGTTTTGCAATTGTGCTTCCATAATTCCTGGATTTTTCTTGGCAGTAGATTTGCCAGTATTTTATATTGTCCATTGTTATTTTAAATGAAATTTCTTTTCATGTCTTTCTTCTGGATTTTGTTGGCAAAATATAGAAATGCTGATGACTTTTGTGGGTTTTATATCTTGTATCTGCTTAAGTTGTTAATTGTTTAAAGTAGTTTTTACTCACAAAGAGAGACAGTTTTGTTTTCTCATTGCCTATTTTTATTCCTTCAATTTCTCTTTTTTTTTTTGTCTAATTGATATGGCCAATATCTCTAGTACAATATAGAATAATAGTAATGATAATGAACAGCCTTACTTTACTACTGAGTTTATTAGAGAGGCTTCAAATTCATTTCCATTATGTTTGTTCTTGGTTTTAGAAAGCTACTACTTATCATTTAAAGAAAAGTTCCATGAATTCTTATGCTTTTTAGTGTTTTAATAGGCTTTTCATATGTTTTATCAAAAGCCTTTTCTATATATATTGATATAATCAAATGAATTTTATTGCTACTATTGCTATGGTCAATTATGCTGCTAGTTTTCCTAATATTGAATCAATTCTATATTCCTGGTATAAATCCCACTTGCTCATAGTGTATGATCTTTATGATATAATGCTATAATTTCCTTGTTAGAATTTTATTTAAAATTTTTGCATTGAATATTCTTAAAAGATGTATCATTTTCCCATATATATATAGATACACAGTTTAACCTTATTGAATTCCTTATGATTTCTCTTTCATGTTTACCATTTTATTCCTTATTTCAGTCATAACTGAAAAGTCATTTTTTTTTCCTATTCAGTTCCAGTCTTTTCATCAGGAATGCTTGGAACATCTTTCATTAAATATCATTTTTCCCATTGAAGGATTATACTCAGTTTTTGCTGGATATGTGATTTTTGTTTTTAATATCAAGCTCTTTTAATATCATATTTCACCCTCCCAGAACCCCTACTTCTTAACATGGGAGTGGCTATTTTGTGTGATTCTGACTGTGGTTCCACAATATTTGAATTATTTCTTTCTTGCTGTTTTAAGTATTTCCTCTTTGACCTAGGAGTTCTGGGAGTTTTCATTTTGAGATCTCTTTTGGGTGATGATTGGTGGATTTTTAAAATTTCTATATCTCTCTCTGGTTCTAGGATCTTGGGGTAGTTTTTTTTTTTTAACAGATTCTTGTAATATGATATTCAAAATTTTTTTGATCATAGATTTCAGACAATCCAATAATTCTTATATTGTTTCTCCTTAATTTTTTTCCAGGTTAGTTGTTTTTCCCATGAAATATTTAGTTTTCTTTTTGTTTTAGTCTTTTGGCTTTGTTTCATTATTTCTTCATGTCTCATGGAGTTATTATCTTTCATTTATCCAATTCAAATTTTTTAGGAATAATTTTCTTCAGTGAGCTTTTGCATCTCTTTTTCCATTTGGCCAATTCTGGTTTTTTAAAAGATGTGATTTTTGGTAGTTTTGTGCCTTTTAAAAACCCAAGTTGTTAATTGCCTTTTAATAATTTTATTTCTTTTGTTTATTTGTAATTTTATTCTTTTGCTTTAATTTTAATTTAATGAATCTATTAATGATTCATTTAATTGATTTAATTTTTCCTTTCCCACTATTACTTGATTTTGAAAACTGTTTTTTATCTCTTCTAGGACTTCTTCTTGAGCTTGTGTCCAATTCACATCTTTTCTTTTAGGCTTTGCTTGTAGCCTTTTAAAATTCAGTGTCTTCTTCTGAGTTTGTGTCTTGATCTTTTCTCTCATAACAGTAACTTTACAGTTTCTTTTTGTTGTTGTTTGCTAATTTTTCTAACCTATTTTTTGGTTTGGAACTTTTTATTAACATTGGTCTCTGTTTCTCATGTGGGGAGCAGAAGGCCTCTATTTCAAGCTTCTATTTCAAGTTTTTTTTTGTATTAAGTTTTCAGAGATAGTTCAGGAGGTTTGGAAATTTTGGATGCTTTTAAGGTGGTATGATTTGGGAAGAGTTGTAGTCACCACGATATTGGTCTTCACTTTGATCTGCCTAACTCAGGAAGAATCTCTGATTCTTTGTTATTACAATCAGTGCTGCTCCTTAGGTTCCTCCTTTCTTGAGCCTGAAAATGATACTGTTACTCAGGGTCCCTGATTCTTTGGGATCATAAGTGATGCTGCCCCTCATGGCTTCCTTGACTAAAAGTACACCTCTGCCCTTAATTTGTGACCCAGAAGTTTGCTAAAAGCAATAGAGTTGCCAAACAGTTGCCCTTCAGGGCTCCTACTTCTTATGACCAAAAGTGCTCTTTTCTGCTCTTGAACAATGGTCCAGAAGTGGGTATATGTAATTAAGTTGTCAGACAGTTTCTGGTCCAGAATCTAGTGCTAGCTGGAAGGGTATTCTATAATCTTTTTTGTCCAAATACTGGGTTCCTTTTCTGTTTTCAGCTTGGGAACTCTCAAAGCTTCTTTTGCTTCTACTCTACTACCTAGTATCCCCACTGATGTATCATCCACATAGACTTTGTGCCAACTTCTCTTCCATGTCATAGAACTCTCTTTCCAATCTCCTGTTGTTGTCTTGGACTAAAAGGTCACTCTCTGATCATTAGCTCTGACATTCCAGAATTCAATTTGAAACATTATTTTAAAGATGCATATAGAGACAGAAAGACTTAAAATCTGACATCAGATGCTAGCTGCATGATGCTAAACAAGTCACTAAATCTCTGTGTGCCTTAATCTGCTGGAGAAGGATATAGTAAGCCTTTGTCATCTTTGTCAAGAGAACTCCGTGGACAATATGGGCTATGACTGAATGATTGAACAACAATATATAATTAAATGGGAAGGTGGAAGGGAATATATCATGCCTATTATGTATCAGATATCATGCTAATAGTATCCCATATAATCCTCACAATAGCCCTTTGAGATAGGTACTATTATTATCCCCATTTTATAGTTGAGGAAATTGTAGATAGAGTTTGAGTGACTTGCCTAGGGTCACATAACTGGCATATATAAGGCTGGATTTGAACTCTGGTATTCCTGACTCCAGTCCTGAAATTCTATCCAGTGTACCATCAGTTGTCTCTGGTCCTATCCTATCCTCCCTACCCCTTGTTCCCCTCTACCCCCCCAAAAAGATGGTGGTGAGGAGGTATTAATAAATGGCTATTAATTGAATGAATTGATTGATGAGTGATTGACGAATCACTCAACATGTATTCTTTTGATTCGTCAATCACTCATCTGTTTCTTGCTCTTTTTCTTTTCTTTTGGTACTTCTTTTTTTTTAAACTTTTAAGGTTGAACTCTGCTCCTAGGGTATAGAGAGACTGTCCCAAGCATCCTGTGCATCCCAGAATCTTGGCTTTGAGCACAGGGTCTCCTTATGTTTGCATGGGGTAAATTCATCTGCTCTTTTCAGGAAACTACCTGCTTTCCCAGAGTTTGTCTTCTGAGCTAGGATTGGAAGCTGCCCCACTGATTTACTCCTTTACTGAGCCAACTGAGAGTCTTAGTTGCTGATTTGCTGTTATTAAGACCTTCTCATCTGTCTTTCCACAACCTATATGAACTAGACTGAACACTCTTTTCACTCCAATGAGACTACTTTTCTTGACATTTTTTCAGTCTATCTTGAATTAGAGAATGGTATTATTCCATCAGACCATATTCAGAGGCTTGGTTTAAACGTGGTTTTTGAGGGAAACTGGGAAAGCTTGAGCAGTTTCTTGACTTTACTCTGCCTCTTGTCTCTGAGTTTGCAAATTTTCCAGAGTGATATTTCTAGGCCGTATTTGGCTTCATAGGATCATAGATTTACATCTAGAAGGGACATGAGGCTGACACCAATTCTGTCATTTGACAGAAAAGGAAACTGAAGCTAAGAAACATCACATGATTTACCCAGGGTCATATGGATGATTACGTGTCTGAGTCAGGTATCTGCTTTTAACATTGTTTTTTCTACTCTCATATACACTGTGTAGGTTCTGGAATGATGCAAGCCATAATGCTGCATTAATACAGCCTCAGACACTAGCTATGAAACCCTGAGCAAGTCTCTTAAATTCTTTTTATTCCAGTTAGGTGATAGAGTAGAGAACCCAGTCTGGAGTCAGGAATACCTAAGTTCAAATTTGGCTGCACACACTTACTAGCTGTATCATACTGGGCAAGTCACTTTACCTGTTTGTCTCATTTTCCTCATCTGTAAAATGACCTGGAGTAGAAAATGTCAAGTCACTTCATTATCTTTGTCAAAAAATGGGTAACAAAGAGTTAGACATGATTGAATAACAAAAAGTTCTACTTTGTTCATCAATAATTTATTTAGTACTTTTAACTTGACAGAACACTATACATATATTATTTTATTTGGTCTTACCAAAAACTTTATGAGTTACATGTCATTATTATCCCCATTTTATACATGAGGAAACTAAAGTGTTACTGAAGCTAATACCATTGCTCTTAGCCACTATTTTACCTTGCTACTTCAGTTGCTTTTAATGGTTTTTCCAGATTTGAATATTGATTCAATCAATATTGATTCTCATAAACAGGTCTCTTCATTAATAATGATAGACATTTATTTTGTGTTACATTATTTTCCAAGTTCTTTCCACATGTAACCTCATTTGAACCTCATAACCTCCTGTGGAGGTGGTGATAGATATTGGACTTGTCCATAGTTCTAACGTTAGTGAGTCACAGACAAAATAATAACAAGGTCTCTGCTGACGCCAAGTCTAATGTTCTTTCAATTATACAGTGCTTCTTGACAATGAAGAAACTGTGGGAGGGGTGGGATTGGGAAAGACCCAGAACCACAGAAGATGGCTGTCACAGCACACTGCTGTTCTCATCCATATTCAGTCTCTCCCCTTGAAATACAATGTCTGCACTATTCTTTTGATCATGCTTTTAAATAGTATAATAATTCTTAAATTATCTCTCCTTGACTTATTTTTCAGGTCAGTTATTTTTCCAAGGGGGTATTTCCCATTTCTCCTATTTTTCAGTCTTTTGATTTACTTTATTATTTTAATGTTTCATAAAGTCATTAGCTTCCACTTGTCCAATTCTTTTTTTTTTTTTTTTTTTTTTTTTTGCTGAGGCAGTTGGGGTTAAGTGATTTGCCCAGGGTCACACAGCTAGGAAGTGTTAAGTATTTGAAGCCAGATTTGAACTCAGGTCCTCCTGACTTCAGGGTTAGTGCTCTATCCACTGTACCACGTAGCTGCCTCCCTCAAATTATATATATATACATATATATATATATATATATATATATATATATATATATATGTATGTATATACATATATATACATATACATATACATATATGTATGTATGTATAAAAACAGATAACTTTTTATTTTCAAAATATATGCAAAGATGGTTTTCAACATTCGCTCTTGCAAAATCCTGTATTCCAAATTTTTTTTTCCCTCCTTTCACTTCACTTCCTTTCCTGGACTGCAAGCAATCCAAAATATGTTAAACATGTGAAATTCTTCTATACATATTTCCATATTTATCATGATACACAAGAAAACGTAGATCAAAAAGGAAAAAATGAGAAAGAAAGAAAAAAAGCAAGCAAGCAACAACAAAATAGTACTATGTTGTGATCCATGTTCATTCAGTCCCCATTGTCTGCTTTCTGGATAGAGATGACTTTTTCTATCACAAGTCTATTGGAGTTGGCCTGAGTCACCTCATTGTTGAAAAGAGCCAGAGCATCACAGTTGATCATCACATAATCTTGTTGTTGCCATGAACAATGTTCTCTTGGTTTTACTCACTTCCTTTAGCATCAGTTATGTAAGTTTCTCCAGGCATTTCTGAAATCATCCTGCTGATCATTTCTTATAGGACAATAATATTCCATAACATACATATGCCATAACTTATTCAACTATTCCCCATATAATAGATATTCATTCAGTTTCCATTCCTTGCCAGTACAAAAAGGGCAATCACAAACATTTTTGTATATGTGGATACTCTTCCCCCTTTTTATGATGTCATTGGGATACAGACTCAGTAGAGATACTGCTGGATGAAAGGATATGCAACAGTTTGATAGTACTCTGAGTATAATTCCAAATTGCTCTCTAGAATGGTTGAAACAGTTCACAACTCCACCAACAATGTCTAATTTGTAATTTCTAAAGCATTATTTTCTTCAGTGAGTAACTCCTTTTCCATTTGGCCAATTCTATTTATTCAAGGAGTTATTTCTTCAGTGAATTTTTATGTTTTTCTCTTTGGCCAATTTTGCATTTTTAAGAATTCTTTTCTTCATTTTTTAAAATCTCTTACCATTTGGACTATTGTGTATTTAAAAGTGTTACTGAAGATCTGAAGATCACTCTTTCGACCTGAATTGGCAGTAGCTAGTGAGATGCCTACAGGAATAATTGCTATCTTGGTTTTCAGGGGTGATCTTGTGGGAAACCACATGTAACATTGTACCTTATGAGAGCTACTATTGAGTGCTTCCCTTAAGCACTCAACTAGTAGATGGTTGGTTTTTTTTTTAATTTAATTTTTATTTCCTCCAGTTACATGTAAAACAACATTTTTGTGGGTTATATATATACATCCATTTTTTACATATTTCCATATTAATCATATTGAGAGAGAAAAAATCAGAACAAAAGGGAAAAACCACAAGAAAAAAGGCAAAAAATAATAAAAAAATATGAACATAGCATATGCTGATTTACATTTAGTCTCCATAGTTCTCTTTTTGGATGTGGATGGCCTTTTCCGTCCAAAATTTATTGGGATTGTTTTGGATCACTGAACTGCTGAGAAGAACCAGGTCTATCATAGTTGATCATTGTACAATCTTTCTGTTGCTGTGTACAATGTTCTGCTTGTTTCAGTCAGCATCAGTTCATGTAATTCTTTCCAGGCCTTTTAAAAATTAATCTGCTCATCAATTTTTATTTAAAAATAACATTCCATTATTTTCATATACCATAACTTTTTGAGCCATTCCCTGATTGATGTGCATCTACTCATTTTTCAGTTCTTAGTCACCACAAAAAGAGCTGCTACAACATTTTTGCACATGTTGGTCTTTTCCTCTTTGTTATTATTTCTTTGGAATATAGATCTAGTAGTGACACTACTAGATCAAAGGGTATGCGCAGTTTTATAGCCCTTTGGACATACTTCCAAATTGCTCTCCAGAATGGTTAGATCCTTTCACAACTCCATCAACAATGCACTAGTGTCCCAGCTTTTCCACATTCCCTCCAACATTTATCATTATCTCTTCCTGTCATCTTAGCCAATATGACAGGTGTGAGGCAGTACTTCAGAGTTGTTTTAATTTGCATTTCTCTAATCAATAATGATTTAGAGAATTTTATCATATGATTATAGATGGCCTTAATTTCTTTATCCAAAAATTACCTGTTCATATCCTTTGACCAAAATCCATTTATTGAAAAATGTCTTGTGTTCTTATAAATATGACTCAGTTCTTTACATATTTTAGAAATGAGGCATTTATCGGATACACTGTCTGTAATTTTTTCTCCCAGCTTTCTTCTTCCCTTCTAATCTTGGCTGTATTGGTTTTGTTTATACAAAATCTTTTAAATTTAATTTAATCAAAGTTATCCATCTTCCATTTTATAATGTTCTCAGGTTCATCTTTGGCCATAAATTCCTCCCTTCTCCAAAAATCTGATAGATAACTATTTCTTGTTCTCCTAATTTGCTTATATTATTGCCCTTTACACCTAAATCATGTATCTATTTTGACCTTAGTTTGATATGGGGTATGAGATGTAGGTTTATGCTGAGTTTATTTTCCAGTTTTCTCAGAAAATTTTGTCAAATGGTGAGTTCTTATTCTAGAAGTTGGAATCTTTGAATTTATCAAAGAGTAGACTACTATAGTCATTGATTATTGTGTTATGTGTATCTAACCTATTCCACTGATCACTCCTCTATTTTTTAGACAGTACAAGATAGTTTTGAAGTTTGCTTTATAACAGAGCTTTAGGTCTGGTACTGCTAGGCTACCACCTTTTGAATTTTTTTCCCATTAATTCCCTTGATATTCCTGATCTTTTTATTTTTTCAGATGAATTTTGTTATTATTTTTTCTAACTCTATAAAATAATTTTTCAGCAGTTTGATTGGTATCCTACTGAACAAGTAGACTAATTTAGATAGAATTGCCATTTTTATTATATTAGCTAGGCCTACCTCTGAACAACTGATAATTTCCAATTGTTTACATCTGACCATTTGGGTGAAAAGTGTTTTGTAATTGTGTTCATATAGTTCTTGGGTTTGTCTTGTCAGGTAGACATCCAAATATTTTATTTTGTCTATAGTTATTTTAAATGGAATTTCTCTTTCTGCTGGGCTTTGTTAGTAACGTATGGAAATCCTCATGATTTGTGTGGTTTTATTTTATATCCTGTAATTTTGCTAAAACTGTTAATTGTTTCAAATAGATTTTTGATTTATTTTCAAAGTGTACCATATATCATCTGTAAAGAGTGATAGCTTTATCTCCTCATTGTCTATTCTAATTCCTTTAATTTCTTTTTCTTTCTTATTGTTAAAGCCAACATTTCCAGTACAATATTGAATAATAATGGTGATAATGAACCTGCTTGTTTCACTCCTGATCTTACTGGGAATGCATTTAGCTTTTCCCCATTGCCAGTAATACTTGCTGATGGTTTTAGATTAATGTTGCTTATCATTTTAAGGAAAACTCCATTCCTATGATTTTTAGTATTTTAATAGGAATGCTTTTACTATATCTACTGAGATTATCATGTGATTTCTGTTAGTTTTCCTATTGATATGGTCAATTATATTGACCCATCCCTGCATTCCTGGTATAAATCCCACTTGATCATGGTGTATTATCCTGCTTATAAGTTGTTGTAATAAATGGTTATTTAAAAAAAAAAACAGCAACACTTTTACTCATATGACAGAGAACATAATTACCAAGCTCTCCAAGTAGAGTTATAGTACAATAGTTGTGAGGCACATGTGTAAGAAACACAAATGTCTGAGGTAACTTAGAACTTCAAAATTGTAGACCTTTCTTATTTTTTCTTTCTCTGGAGAATCCTCATGGATTCACTATGGAGCATGGCACTGGAGATGGGTGAATTGCTCTGTTGTTAAATGGGTTTGTTCTTCAAAGGACTCCCAGGAATATCTAATGAATAGGCTGAAATGCTGCTAGGCTGTTTCTTCCTCAGGAACAATTGATGCCCCTATACCAGGGGCATGGCTGCTGCAATATTGTGTCATGCAGTTTGCTTGGCTGCTGAGCTTAGCTAATGCTAGCCTGGACTGAAAAGCTTATTTGATCACTGAAATTTTACTGAATGGATGAATCTATTTGAATCCTGGCTTTGCTCTTTGACTGATACTTATCCTTCTCACCTCCTCTAGCCCTTGGCCTAGCTGGGTATTTATATGATGCTTTTTGCTTGGATGTTATTTTTGTCCTATTTGACTCGTCACATCTTTGGCCTTGAAGTTTGTCACTTCAGAGGTAAGAGGTATGCCCTCTCTTGTTAGAGAGTTTTTCCCCTTTGTTAGTTGGTTCATTTCAGTGATTTATCCCACCCTTACTTAAAGTGATAAGCAAGTTACAGTTCTCAGATTCTTGTTTGGGCCTTGTGCAAGGAAGTAGCTGAAGACAAAGGTATTTTGTTTCCTTCCCTGAACAATGACTGGGTTGGACTGGATTGTTTCTCTAAGAACTTACTTTGATTCATATAAAGAGAAAGATAACATACACAATTACATTGTTTGCATCAGTAAGAAAGTTTATTGAAATATATCAGTACATAGGAACAGAAAGTTTCTTTATGAGATTTTCATTGAAGAATGGTCTTTGGCAAAGTGAAAAGGAATAGGAAGGAAATCATGAGAAACCTTTTAGATCCCTTATATTTAAAGAGAGAGAACTTGTCTAAGACCATTAGGAATGATGGAGATTTTCTTTGCCCAGTCTTGATATATTGTGGTCTTCAGAAAAGAGACTCTTCCATGTTCATATTAGCTAATAACAGTGCTTCTTGGTCTATGATTCCACTCTGGATGAAAGGACTCTATTATCAGAGGCTAATTCCCCAACAATGGTCTTGATCGACTGGTTTCTATTAGAATCTGTAGGTGAAAAATGACCAATACTTGTATTTCGACTATATAATGAAGAAACCATTCTTTAATGAAATTTAGGAGAATTTAAGAGCCCTCCCCCCCAAAGCTAGGGCAAGGAAAATAAGTAGCAGTAAATGAAATCATTAATTTCATAATGATTTCATAATTTCATAATTAAGGGAATACAGTCCTCTAATCACAGATATTGCAGTTTGGTCCTTGAAATGCATATTTACCAAGCACAATACTTTAATGTACATATATAAACTTCTGATTGAAAGGAAAACATGAAAAAAGAGTCCAACAAAAACGGCCCCTTCTGAGTCCTATTCAAAATTTCATTTTGAAATTCTCTATCATGTAAAATATTTAAGGATCCATGATTTTGTTAGCATGGATATTCATTTTGCCAGCACAGACAATTTCTAGAGTTGTCCTGACTAAAACATCTTCATCATTTAGTCAATCTCATTAGGAACTTCTCCTAATTTAGTTAGGAGGGCTCTCAAACAATCAATTTTTTGACTCATATTACAAATCTTGCCTCTAGAAACTTCCAAAGCTTGCATTGGACTCCTGTACACACTCTCTCTCTCTCTCTCTCTCTCTCTCTCTCTCTCTCTCTCTCTCTCTCTCTCTCTGTCTCTCTCACTCATTGCTCATGTTATAGAAAGATGTCATTTCAATTTAAGCGACTTTTAGTGATAGTGACCTCAAGTTAAAACATAAAATTATATCCAAAGTCAATATTTTAGCTTCAAAATTATCAAAACAATATATTTCTGAAAAGAGAAGCTTTCTTTGATGCTTGTGTTTCCATATTTAAGAAGAATGAAAGAAGGAAAAAAGGAACTTCAAAAACAAAACCCACAAGAAATTAAAATGGCTTCTGAATATCCTAGTTAATTTCTACTAACCTTGTTCCAGAGCTGTTTTTAGATGAAGATTCTCCACCAGATTCAGTGCTTCCTCCTTGTTCTCCACTTGAACCTCCTCTGGTTTTGAGTCCTCCACTGCCACTAGAGCTTCCTCCATATCCACCCCCTTGGCCACCACTGGAATTTCCACCATATCCACCACCAGAGCTTCCTTTATGGCCACTAACTTCGGATGAGCTACCAGAATATAAAAAGGAAGATAAATTTTAATGGTTATCTCTCCATAAGCATGAGAAAATATATGTTTCTCTCCCCAGATTTTATTAAACTGTTAGAGTAACAATAATTCAAGAAAAGATTGATGACCAACTGTGATGGTGTATGTCCATAGTCTCTCCCACTGGGGAAGACTGAGACTGATGGATCACTTGAGTTTGGGCATTCTGAACTTCAATAGAGATAAAACTAATTGGATATCATCATTAAATGTGTCACCATAAAGTGAACCCTTGGGGACAGAGGATCATCAGACTACTTGAGGAAAAGCAAATCATCTATTATGGGAAAAATAGAGCAAGTGAAAGTCCTCATGTCAGTCAGTATTTGGAATTGAACACACGAATGGACATTGCACTTTCATCCTGGGAAAGATAGGGGGAAGCAGGAGAGAGAGAGAGAGAGAGAGAGAGAGAGAGAGAGAGAGAGAGAGAGAGAGAGAGAGGAGGGAGAGAGAGAGACAGACATAGAGAGACAGAGACTGAGAGACAAATAATTTTAAAATACTTGAAAAAAGATGTCTTTTTGGCCAGGATGATCATTCCTTGATCCAAATCAGGCAGGATGAATCCAACTTTTCAAACAGAGTATTTATCCTCTAACAACTCCTTCCTTCCCCAAAATTGGGAGTTGCTTGCCTACCTAAAAAATTCATAGGCAGGAAAATTTCCAATAGTGAGATTTCTTTCACTCACCCTCCTTCCTCTAGCAGGCTGCGGTAGGTCTGAATTTCATTCTCCAGGCGGATCTTGATGTCGAGGAGCACCTGGTATTCTAAATTCTGACTTTCTGTTTCAGCCCTGATCTGCTGTAACTGCTCTTCCAGAGCAGTGATCTGAGCCTGGATTTGTGACAGTTGTACACAATAACGACCTTCTGTCTCTGCCAAAGTTGCTTCCAGGGATTGTTTCTGGGGAGAGGAGCATTGTGTGAATGGACAAGGTCATTGGTTAAATGGGATTCAACAAAACTCCAATTGGAAAATTTATGGAAGAATGAAGAACTTTGATTCAATTTAGAACTATGTGATCTGACTGAGTTTTAGCTTTTCAGTAATTTCAGACCAATACCACCCACACTTTGGCCTTGACATGGTGCCTTGCTTGTATTTCAAAAGCCTGATATTACATACTTTGCTTCTTTCTCTATATACTTGTTGTTCATTCATTCAATAATTTCTGACTCTTCATGACACTATGAACTATACAAAACCCAGGCTTTCTATCTTGCATTATCTCTCAGTCTTTCCACATTCATCTTCATTGTTTTCATGACACTATCTATCCATCTCATTCTTTGCCATCCACTTTTTCTTTTCAGTCTTTTCCAAGTGTTGTCTTCTCGTTACATGGCCAAAATATTTAAACTTTAAAATAGTAAATAGCCTGAATTAATTTCTTTAAATATTGATTTGACTCCTTCCTATATAAGGGACTCTCAAAAGTCTTTTCCAGCACCACAGTTTGAATTGATTCTGCAGCACTCAACTTTTCTTTTTTATTCCAGCTCTCAGAGCCATGTATTGCTACTGGAAAAACCATCTTTGATTATACAGAATTTTGTTGGCAAAGTAACATCTCTGCTTTTTAGTATGCTGCTCATATTTACTATAACTTTCATTCTAAGGAGCAAGTCTTTTAATTTCATGGCTGCAGTCACTGTCTTCAGTGATCTTTGAACTAAAAAATATAAAATTGGACACTACTTCCATTTCTTCTTTATCTATATGCCATGATCTTAGGTTTTTACTCTCTCCTCTTTCACCCTCACCAAGATGGTCTAATAATGTATTACCTAATTTGATGAACACTCATATTTGGGATCATAAAACTTAAAAATTAATGTTCCAATGTTTCAAAGTTTTGTATTTTATTGAGAAGTGCATTAAAACATTTTGGAAACACAGAGTTTATTTTATGGAAGTAAACATCTCATTGGTAACTTACCAGGGCCATTTGTGACTGTAATTCAATCTCTAAAGCTTGAACATTTCGTTTCAATTCGGTGATCTCAGATTTGTAGCTGGACACTTGTTCAACATTGGTATCAATCTCTGTGGTCAGCTCCTTGCTCTAGGATTATAAAAGCAGAGGAGAGAAAGAAAAGAATTATTAGAAGATAATAACCACCTTTATAATGAGGTCAGTGGCTTTTAAGCATGATAAGTTATTTTCACCTTTTCATTGAACCAGGCTTCAGCTTCTTTGCGGTTTTGTTCAGCCATAGTCTCATATTCGCTTCTCATGCGGTTCAGATATTCAGTAAGATCCACTCCTGGAGCAGCATTAATTTCTACATTCACATCACCTGTAGACACATTCTGAAGATCTTTCATTTCCTATGGGAAGAAGAGAATCCATATGTTTCTATGGCTTTTGTGAGAATTTAGGGGATAGGGTATAGCATTGTGGGATAGAACAGAAATTTTCTTACCTCCTCATGGTTCTTCTTCAAGAAGTCCAGTTCCTCATTCAAGTTTTCAAGCTGCATCTCCAGGTCAGTCTTGGCCAAGGACAGATCATCCAGGACTCTGCGCAGGCCATTAATGTCAGCCTCCACACTTTGATGCAGGGTTACTTCATTCTCATACCTCAAAGAGACATGGTATAATCATGAATATAATTCAATTTATTTAAGTGAATATCTTTTGAGAAGGAGAATAGGAAAGAAGATGTTGAGGAAATGTAAATTTACAAAATATAGTACAATATAATAAAATACCATGCCAATCCAGATGATGTAATACACATTAATTAAGGGTTTATTGTATATGGTATATTTTTCTGGGTGCTAGAGAAATTGTATTAGTCTGAAATGACCAACTTTATTAGTAATAGATTGTATTTATTACTAATAGAGTAGTGACTTGATTATTAATAGAATTAATTTCATAGTCTGGTAATCATTTAATTTACTATTTTAGTTAAGCATGTTCATTCTACTTTACACACAAATGATGATAACTATTAAAAAAAGCAGCAAAGTCTAAAATGACTTAGAAGTCAGTTGCAAAATAATTCTCAAACATATTAGAAAAATTCTCTGATGGTCTCTAGATAATGTTCAATTTTGAATGATTTTTTTTTTGTCAGGCAGGATGTGCCATTTCAAGACCATTAGAAACTCATTTTGATTTTGTTAAGCAATCACCAAGTTCATGACTGACAATTTCAGGGGCACATACTCTTTATTCCCTTTGCTTACTTCAGTCTGAAGTCATCAGCAGCCAGTCTGGCATTGTCAATTTGCAGCAGCACATTAGCATTGTCAGTACTTAGATTCAGGATCTGGTAGAGGAAACATAATTTAGAAGGAAGTCATGTATATGGATTTTTGAAAAAAAAAAGATGGCTTTTAAAGAACCGAACTTAACCATTTATCATCTCCCAGAGTTTTATGGGATTACTTCTGTCTTTTATAGATGAGATAACATGAGGAGGTGGAGCCAAGTGGCAAGAGTAAAGGCAGGAACTTGCCCAAGGTCTTCCCAAACTACTCCAAATTTCTTTAAATGAGTCTAAATAAATTTTAGAGTATCAAAATATCAAAAAAGATGGAGTGGAACATTTTCTAGCTGAGGCAGAAAATGTATGTGGCACCAGGGTGGGAGTTCAGTATTTAGTCCCAGTGCAGCACATGCCAGAGCAGCCCTGGACCCAGCCCCAGCCTGGGCCCAATCGCTAAATCAACTGCAGTACTGGTGACTTCCAGACTTCTCAGCCCAGAAACACCAAAGAGGATCTGAAAAGTCAGCATAAAAGGGACTAGAGTGGAGCCCAGGGTGAAATCCTGGCATAGGCCTGGCTTCAGTCCCAACTCCAGCCCAGGCCACAGCTCTGGCCCTGACCCCAGCATCAGGGAAGCAGAACCTCTGAACCAGCAGTCGTGCTAGAGGGTTCTGGACCTTTCACCCCAGGGACACTAAGGAGGACTAGAAGGGTCAGTGGAGAAGGTCTGTGCAAGAGGATGGGAGTCTGGTATGACAGCTTTGGTCAGCCTTAGCCAGTGGAGCCCCATCCCTGGCCAGAACACTAGATCTTGGAGCTATAGTGGAGTGGGTACACACCTAATAGCTCCAGGGCAGAAATGACTGCTTGTGGTCAGATTCCTAGAAGAATTTCTGAAAACAACTGCACAAAACCCTGAAGCTTGGGACAATGCACCCTCCATCCAGGAAACAGAGCCCTACTTTAACAAAAAGTTAAGAGCAGAGTAATAGGATAGGAAAATGAGCAGAAAACAAAAAAAAAAAAATGTTTCTGACCATTGA